>NC_026001.2:75346125-75483207 GCF_000442705.2 Elaeis guineensis | reverse complement strand
ATACAGCCACCATCGTCACCCTGAGTTCCTCCACCAGAGCAGCCTTCTCCACCACCTCCTACCGTGGTTGTTCCGATTGATGATGACGTCGTCGTCATCAAAGCCCCGACCAAGCTCATCAGTGTGGTCCAAGCCCTACCGACTCAAGCCAAAATGGGTGGAGATCGAGGAACTGGTCAGGGAGATGCCAACAAGAGGAAAGCTCCGATGCCCCTACCTTCACCACCGACGATGGTCCTTTAGACTCTTCCAGAGAGGCCTTTGTCACCCTCGGTATGCACATTAAGGTAGCTGATCAAGCGCTTCGAGATTATCGACTCATTGGGGAGTTCATGAAAATGGTGATGCTACCCGTCGATTGAAAAGTGAGGAAAGTCCGCCCAGTCATGGAGATCATTTCGGGCTCTTATGCGTCACTGATGTCGGTAAGTCTTCAATCTTTTTTGCTTAGTGTTGAATCATTTTTCTTTTACCGGCTAACTGCATCTGTTGAGAAAGTAATTTAACAAATTTTTTTTTCTTTTATAGTTGGCTCACGATGCAACTTTCTTGTTTGAGAGGTTGACCGTCTTTGCACGGCTCAACATCCAGCTTGAAGACAAGGTCCAGACTGTTCATGCTCGAGCTGAAGTCATCGAGGAACTTCTTCACGCCATCGAGGAGTGGGAGAAGAAGTACCAAGAGAAGGTTGCTTTACTGAAAGCCGAATTGGCATCTACCCCAGACAAGGCCGCCAACTTGGAGACCCAATAGAAGAAGGACAAGGAGGAGTCGGACAAGCTGAGGGCCGACTTTCAGAAAAAGTCTGAGTCCACAAAAGTTGCCCTCAATGAGCAGAAGGGCAAAAGGCTAGAGGCTGAAAAGTCTGCCCAAGAGCTGAAGGAAAAGTTATTGACAGCAAAAACTCGGACTCAGAAGGTAGCTTCTTGGGCACTGACTGAATTTCAGGAGTCTCAAGAATATGAGAATAAGCTTGCTGAAGGCTCCGCTAATGCCTACCGATTTGGATTTGAGGGCTGCAAGAAAGCCATTGACCAAAGGCAGCCCAAGTTGGACCTGAGCGGGCTGCAATCGGATAACCTCCCAGACAGGGAATGCTCTAGGAGCGATGAGGAAGTAGGTGACGTGGAGGAGCATCCTTTATCTTCTTAGATTCTTGTTTTGCCTTTTGCCTTGTATCTTTTTTATTCCTCACCTTTGTATTGAACTCCTTTTTGTAATAACATGATATTTTGCTTTTCAATTCAAACTTGTGTCTATTTAAACTTGTGCCTGTTTGTATGTCTTCCTTCTTTGCCTGTTTACTTGTCTTTCTATAAAATGACTAAGTAGAGTAGTCGATAAGACTAAGTAAGATAGTCGGTAGGAAGTTGCAAACCCATAATCGAGTAGATAGACTTAAAAAAAATTTTAAGTCAAGTAGTCGATTTTTGTAGAGCACTTCGTTGGATTCGATACGTAGTTGTAGATCATTCTGTTGAATAGTTGTCAGTTATTTTGGATCATTCGATTCTTAGTCAGTCGGATGCAAGCCGACTAACTACTCGACCGTCTGCTTTGGCCACGTGCATACCATAGCTTGTAGGCTTGCGATCCTTAGATCGTAGCTAGTACGCTTGCAGTTGTCGGACCTTACGGCTCATTCAATATAAATCTTTATTTTATTTTTTCGTTAATTGGATGTCAGTTGAATAACATTTCATCGGATATTAGCTAACGATGCGATTATATGGTCGGATGTCAAGTGACCATTTTATTGGGTTAACTACCAAATATTGGAACTAATTGGCATAAAATTATAGAAAAAAATTTTTATTTATGAGGTAATCTTACTAGTAGTACATCCTAGATTCTCGACGTTCTAAGTCTGAAGAACTTTCATGCCATCCAAGTTCTCAATTTTATATGCTCCTGATCATAAAATTATCAAAATTTTGTAAAGACCTTCCTAATTCAGAGATAATTTTTTTTGTTCGATCAATTTGGAGACTTTGACTCTTTTAAAGATAAGATCTTCTATTTGGAAGATTTTGGGTTTGATCCAAGAATTATAATATCGGACTATCCTTTGTTGGTAGGAAGCCATCTTTAGTTAAGCTTATCTCTGAATTTTGTCGACCAAATCTAGATCACCTCGTTGTTTGTCCAAGTTGGTCGATTCATCATAATACTCCATCTGAGTCGAAGGTAGGCTAATTTCTATCGGAATCATGGCTTTTGTCCCGAATGCCAATTTGAAAGGAGTCTCTCTGATTGGGATCCGAGGAGCTGCTCGGTAAGACCACAAGACACTGTAGAGTTCGTTGGCCCAATTTTCTTTAACTTGATCGATTTTATTTTCAATCCTTGTAGTATTGTCCTATTGGTCATCTCAACTTCTCCATTAGATTGTGGATGTCTGACCAAAGTGAGTTTATGGATGATGTGATACTTAGTACAAAACTCTTCAAATTGATGTTGTTGAACTGTTGGCCATTGTTGGTGATTATTACTCGGAGTAGACTGAATCAACAGATGATAGATTTTTATAGAAAGTCGATAGTCTTCTTTTTCGTTATCTGCGTCAGCAATTCAGCTTCCATCCACTTGGTGAAGTAGTCAATAGCTACGATGATGAACCTTCTTTATCCACTGGCAAGCGAAAAAGGATCGAGTATGTCGACTCTCCATTGATCAAAGGGCCAAGGTGCCAAGATGGTTGTAAGGTGACTTGACGGAAGTCTCTAGATATTGGTAAATCTTTGACATTGATTGTACTTTTGCACTAAGTCGATAGTGTCCTTTTGCATGATTGGCCAATAATATCTTTATTGAAGAATCTTATAGGATAATGACTTGCCCCTGAAGTAGTTACCATAAATATCTTCGTATACTTTCTAGAGAGCATAGTCAGCTTCAGAAGGTCGAAGACACTTGAACAAGGGCAAAGATGTCGATCTTGGGTAAAGCTGATTGTTGATGATCACATACTGAGCCACCAATCTCTTCATTCATTGTGCCTTAGCAGGATCAACTGGCAAGATTTTGTTAGTCAAAAATTCGATGAATGGATTGATCCAACTTGGTTCATGAACGACTTGGACCTGATGAACTTTCTTTTCGAAGTCGATACTAGGATTCTCAAGATATTCAATAAATATTTTTTTCAACTCTCCACTGTCAGAAATAGTGAGTTAAGATAAAGAATTGGCTCAGATATTCTTCAAATGGGAAATATGGAAGATTTTGAAGTAGTCAAAATTTACTTATAGAGATCTAAGTTGTTGAGACACCTGAGAAGAACAGGATCTCGGGCCTCATATTCTCCTTGGGATCATCCGATGATCAGTTGTGAATCGATGAACACCTTAAGATGCTTTACATTGAGATCTTTGGCTATCTTAAGCTTTGCTATCAATGCTTCATACTCGGCTTGATTATTAGAAGCTTTAAAATTAAATCGAAGAGTATACTCGATCATCATCCCATCGATGTTGGTTAAAATGAGACCCATACCATATTTTTGGATATTTGAGGCTCCATCCATATGTAGAATCTATGCTGGCTCCAAAGTCTCTTTTTGAGGCTGATCCTCGATTTGACTATCATCGGTTGGCGTGCATTCGACAATAAAATCGATAAGTATTTGAGCCTTCATCGAGGATCATGGAATATAAGAAAGATCGAACTCGCTAAGTTCGACTGCCTATTAGGCCATTATCCTTGAAGTGTCCAATCGTTGGAGCAGAGCTCTTAAGGGGAGATCAGTCAAAATCTTTACCGAATGGGCTTGAAAGTAGGGGCGCAATCATCGAATAGTTATAATAATCGTGAAGATGATCTTTTCGATCCAAGAATATCTTATTTCAACCCATATAACACCGAATTTATGTAGTAGATGAATTTCTGTACCTTATTTTTTTCTCAGACCAGCACTGAGTTGACAGTTTTAGAAGTCGTAGGCAAATATATGAAAAGCTCTTTGCCCATATTTGGCTTTGTCAGAAGTGGAGGAGAGCTTAAGTACTACTTCAAGTCATCGAAAGCCTTCTGGTACTCTTCTATCTAAGTAAAGTCTTTCATCTGCCTGAGAACTTTGAAGAAGGAGAGGCACCGCTCTGTAGATATGAAGATAAATCGACTTAAAAACATAATACATCCTGCTAATTTTTGAATATCCCATCGAGAAGTCGGAGGCTTCATGTTGAGAATAGCCTTGATCTTCTAGGGGTTAGCCTCGATGACCCATCTTATTATCATGAAATCAAATTTTTTTTTTAAAGTGACTCTGAAGGCACATTTAGTTGGGTTCAGCTTCATTTGATGTCTTCTCAAGGTATTGAAAGCTTCCACTAGGTCGTTAATATGGAAAAAATTTCATTGCTCTTCATAAGCATGTTGTCAACGTAGATCTACATATTGCGGCCGATCTGATTCTTCAAGACTTGTTGACCAGCTTTTGATATATAGCTCTGATATTTTTGAGACTGAAAGGCATGACTTTGTAGCAATACAAGCCTTTATCAATAATAAATGTTGTCTTCTTCTCATCCTCGGGCGTCATCTGGATTTGATTGTATTTGAAGAAGGCATCCATAAAACTTAGCAGCTGATGGCCTAAAGTAGCGTCGATTAGTTAATCAATCTATGAAAGTGAAAAGCTATCCTTTGGATAGACTTTATTCAAATTGATGTAATCGATGCATATTCTTCATTTACCATTAGCTTTCTTGACCATCATGATGTTTGTGAGCCAATCAGGATAAGTTGTCTCACGAATGAAGTCGGCTACCAACAACTTGTCAACTTCTTCATCGATGGCCTTTTGTTGCTTGGAGTGAAACTTTTTTTTTTATCTCACCAGCAGTTATGCTTGGCATTGATATTTGTTGGTGGACAATTACATCAGAAGGGATGTCGAGCATGTCTGAGGCAAACCAAGCGAAAACATTAGCATTCTTCCTCAAAAAGGTGACAAGCTTTTTCTACAGATCGTTGCTCAACGAAGCCCCAACTTGGATGGTTTTAGTCGAATCTTCGTCATTGAGGGGCACTGAAATGAGTTGCTCTGCGGGTTCTCCTCAACTTTCTTCTTTCCTCTGATCCAGTCTATCGATGGGAAGAGCCTCAGTTGGCTTCTTTCCTTTGATTATAGTTAAGTAATATTGTCGAGCTAACTATTGATCTCCTCTCATTCACCAATCCCATTCCTTATCGGAAAGTGCACGAGCAAGTGATATGTTGAAATGATTGGTCAGAGCACATTTAGTCTAGACTATCCCAATATCACATTGTAGGCAGACGGGACCCAAACGATAAGAAAATTGAGTCGCATAGTTGATTACCGAGATTGTTGTCTGATAGTAACAGGGAGTTCTATTTCTCCTTTTACTTTGATCGAGTCATCAGTGAATCTAATTAAAAGCATATTGACTGATTTTAGTTGGCTAGTAGAAAGTCTCATGCGGAAAAAAACATCGTAGAATAACACATTAGTGGAGCTTTCATTATCAACAAGACATCATTTTACATCATAGTTAGCTATTGTCATAGATACAACAACAGCATCATTATGAGGAGTTTGAACTCCTCGTAGATCTTTTTTGAAAAAAATAATGTCGTCGCTTCCCTGCTGACATTTGGAGGAGCTTTTTGAGTCGTCTGCCCCCCGAGGCCTCAGTCCTATCGAGATCATGTTGATCACGTCCGCCGTAGGTTGAACGTGAGTTTTTTGCTCAGAATACAGCTGTAGTTGAGGATCAACAGGCAGCTGCATAGGTCGGTCCTGTAGATACTTTTCGAGATATCTTCACCTAATCAGGGTTTTGATCTTGTCCTTCAATTGGATGCATTGCTTAGTATTATGATCATGGTCATGGTAGAATCAATAGTAGCGCTTCTGATTACGAGATATCGATCGTGACTTCGTCGACTGAGATCATCAAAGAAAGCTTTCCTCCTTTATTTTCATAAGAATCTACACACGAGAAGCAGTTAAAGGGGTGTAAGAGTTACACCTATTGTCAAAATTCTTAGGCTTCAAACTTAGTCGGGAAGGTAGAGCCTCTTTCTAACATGGGTTTGGTTGGGTCCCACAAAGGTTTCTCTCTTCATCTTCTTCTTTTGACCTTTGCCCTCGGATGATGGTACCGATCAGTTGCACCCTCTTCGGTGCAAATGTATTTCTACATGCGCTTGAGGATCTCAGTGAATGTCAGAAAAAGTATTTTGTCTAGGGAATAACTAAACCTAGAGCTTCATAATCCCCGTTTCATGGCCGCAATGGCCGTTGAATCGTTAAGGTCTCGGACCTCCAAGGTGGTGGTGTTGAAATGCACCACAAAATCTCGTAGAGATTCTCCATCCTACTGTCTAATGGAGAAAAGACAATCAGAAGTTCATAGTATCTTTCTGCTAGTACTAAAGTGTGCCATAAAAAATTGTTCAAACTGCTCGAATGAATGAATACTCCTCAGTTGGCATTCGGAGTACTATGTTCAAGCGATTTTTCAGAGAGTAATCAGAAAAGTAATGCAAAAGAGGGCATCGGATGTCTCCTGAAGAAGCATGAAAGTCTTGTAGCTCTCAAGATGGTTGAGTGGGTCGGTAGAGCCGTCGTACGGCTTAAACTGCGGCATCTTGAACCGACTGAAAATTAATTCATCGAAAATCCATCGAGAAGAGGATGGATGAGTATTGATGCCCAGTTCGCCAGTTGAATCCCAATTATTTATTTGGAGCTGATTTAGCCGGTGATCCAACTCTCTCAGTTTACAATCGTACTCATCCAACCACCTCTGAGATTCATCAAGATGCTGAGAATAGCCTGGGATTGAGCCTTCTCCAGAAGAATTTGATGAAAATCGTGGTCTCTTTCCCTTTTGTGAAACTCGTTGAGGGAAAGGAGACCGACGATCATCGAAGTCGGCATGTGGGGCATGCCAGGAGTCAGAACGAGGTGAGTGTTGGATGGGTCGATGACTTATCCGATGGAAGTGTCGAGTCGAGTAGCAGGATGGAGAATGGGGCCGATGGTTGTGCCTGAAGGGCACATCCCACGATGCCGGATCCTCCGACCATCGCTGCTACTGCTCTGTAGTCTGTTAGAAACTGTAAATAGCCTCCGTCAGGATCTTCACTTGCTGCATTAGGGCGGCAAATTACTATTGATCTACAGTTATCACTGGTCGTGAAGTACTGAGCTCCCCAAGGGCCGCTAGAGGTGCATCACACCCTGATGAGTGTTGAGCGAAATTAGTGGAGGCATTTTGCACTCTCGTCTTGGCCATTGTGATTCTTGGAAGAATGTTTTTTTTGACCCACCTATCTGACATGCCAAACTATTGTAGTATATCTCCGATGAGATAGTTGGATGGAAGCTGAGTTGTTGCACTTGGGTGTTGAACGGCAGGAAACCTGCAAAATCAATCCTCTTGTTGGAAGTTGACCGACGGGATCCTCTAATGCCTAAGTTAACCGAAGAAAGAAAACAGTCAGAGAGCCAAAATGAGAGCCCAAAAGCTTATAATTAGCAAAAATTATTGCTTACCTGATCCTCCATAACTTATCATTTTATATAGACTTAGGAAAGCCATTATTGTGTAATCCTCATCATTGAATACTCAGGATGTGGGAGTTATGGAATTTAATAGATAGTTACTTCATTAACTGCCATTAAGACCGAATAATGGGCCGCTCATGGGCAACTATTGCGCTTCACGTTCACATGTGTTAAAGTTTATGCCGAATAACCATCATTAAATCCTAGATGTACGGGATTTAGATAGTCGATATGATGCTGCATAATTTGTCGGTCAAGTGCTGACTTGTTGTCAAACTAAGTCGGTCAAATATCAAATTTATGTCGAATAGTCATTGATTGTATGTCGGACCAAGTCGGTAGAATACCGATTTGTTTAGGTTCTGTTGCTCTGAATGCCGAATAGGCTAAGTCTCATCGATCTAAATCAGCTTAATTCGTAATACAATATTTAGTCGGTTGAATTCATAACCAAATCGGTGCGGAGATGAGAAAGTAGGATGGTCTTCACGTGTTTAATCGCACCTAGACGGTGGGGAGAAAAGATAATCAGTCGGGTGATGAGGATCTAACCTAACAGTAAGTTTAATGAATTTTCATACCCATAAACAATCGTTTGTATGATTTTTATGCATGTCATTATTGTTTATGATGGTGATAGTAATTATTGCTAGTTACTTTAATACCACTAGCTGTAATTTTTTCTGCCCATGTGAAACACGCACGCATGAGCGGTCCCCCTGGCCATGTCGTTACCTTTTCCTTCACTACCAGTTTTCAAGGTCTTTTGAAGCGAGCCAATCAAGATGAATCAATTTTGTTGTCAAAGCTCTAAACTGAATGAAGTTTACAAATGGGTGAACTGCAATTTGAATCAAATCCTATGATGGCTATTGGTGAAATTTGGCCTCATGTGAAAGTCAAGGAAGAAGTGAGAAAGATAATCCATATCCCATAAGGGATTTAGGCAGAAGTAGGAGTTTAAATAGGAACGATCCATTTCCATTGATGGTAAATCTGTTGAGGTGATGAAAGCCCCATGGATTTCATCTATTTCCTTTATCCCATTAGCCTGCTACTATCGGTCATAATAGAGCATGAGGATTAATAATATGATGATGGAATATGAAAGGAGATGCAACATTCCGCGTATACCCTAGGTATTCAATGTTAACTTGGCCGACAGGGTAGGCTATTCGTTATGATACCATGGACTCTTTGGCTTTGGGCTAGTCCAGTTCAATATTGAAAGTTAAATCCAGTGATCGCTATAATTTATACTGGGGTGATCTTTGTTTGACTGGGATATTGCTCAGGTATGAAGGGGTAGGTTCATCCTAGAGTTGCGCATTTTCTTCAGAACGGTTGGTTGAAGCAGGATTCCTTATCAAAAATGTGTACGCTAGAAGGAAACTGAACATCTTCTTAAGGAACTAGTGGCCATGACCAGCATCGCCTTCAGGAGGCTCCACGGCAAAGCATGGAGGTTGATGCTATGAGATCCTTGGGAGTCAGAACAACTTGCATTGCTTATCAGGTTTGGCTAGCCTAGAACAGGACTTTTGGAGGTGAGATGGCTGTCGGTGAGATTCGTGCTAGAGAGGGCCTCAGTCCAGGCTATTGAGATTTTGGATGTGTCGTCGGTCAAGCTGACCCTAAGGAGTCGGGATATCTGAGACTTCTCTATTTTTGAAGCATGCCACATGGTGTTTGTTGGGTATAAAATACCCACAGCCGAAACCCTCGGCAGGATCGGCAACGGAACAGTTCCGCCCGGACTCCTACGGGAGCCGGGCTCCGCCGCCGACTTCAGAACAGCTCCGCCCGGACTCCTACGGGAGCCGGGCTCCGCCGCCGACATCAGAACAGCTCTGCCCGAACTCCTACGGGAGCCGGGCTCCACCGCCGACTTCAGAACAGCTCCGCCCGGACTCCTACGGGAGCCGGGCTCCACCGCCGACATCAGAGCAGCTCCGCCCGGACTCCTACGGGAGCCGGGCTCCGCCGCAGACTTCAGAACAGCTCCGCTCGGACTCCTACGGGAGCCGGGCTCCGCCGCCGACATCAGAACAGCTCCGCCCGGACTCCTACGGGAGCCGGGCTCTGCCGCCGACATCAGAGCAGCTCCGCCCGGACTCCTACGGGAGCCGGGCTCCACCGCCGACATCAGAATAGCTCCGCCCGGACTCCTACGGGAGCCGGACTCCGCCGCCGACATCAGAACAGCTCCGCCCGGACTCCTACGGGAGCCGGGCTCCGCCGTCGACTTCAGAGCAGCTCCGCCCGGACTCCTACGGGAGCCGGACTCCGCCGCCGACATCAGAGCAGCTCCGCCCGGACTCCTACAGGAGCCGGGCTCCGCCGCCGACATCAGAGCAGCTCCGCCCGGACTCCTACGGGAGCCGGGCTCCGCCGCCGACTTCAGAACAGCTCCGCCCGGACTCCTACGGGAGCCGGGCTCCACCGCCGACATCAGAGCAGCTCCGCCCGGACTCCTACGGGAGCCGGGCTCTGCCGTCGACTTCAGAACAGCTCCACCCGGACTCCGACGGGAGCCGGGCTCCGCCACGACATCAGAGCAGCTCCGCCCGGCTCCCGTAGGAGCCGGGCTCCGCCGCCGACTTCAGAACAGCTCCGCCCGGACTCCTACGGGAGCCGGACTCCGCCACGACATCAGAGCAGCTCCGCCCGGACTCCTACGGGAGCCGAACTCCGCCTCCGACATCGACTGCAGCACAGCTCCGCCCGAACTCCTACGGGAGCCAGGCCCTGCTCTCAGTATCAACTGCTGGTAAGCTCCGTCCGGACTCCTACGGGAGCCGGACTTCACCTCTAACTTTGACTGCTGGAAAGCTCCGTCCGGACTCCTACGGGAGCCGGACTTCACCTCTAACTTTGATTGCAGAGGACTCCGCCCGGACTCCCACGGGAGCCGGGTTCCGCCCGCAACTTCAGCTCCGAGAGAGCTCCGCCCGGACTCCTACGGGAGCCGGGCTCCGCCTCCGACATCGACTGCAGAGCAGCTCCGCCCGGACTCCTACGGGAGCCGGGCTCCGCCTCCGGCATCGACTGCAGCACAGCTCCGCCCGAACTCCTACGGGAGCCAGGCCCCGCTCTCAGTATCAACTGCTGGTAAGCTCCGTCCGGACTCCTACGGGAGCCGGACTTCACCTCTAACTTTGACTGCTGGAAAGCTCCGTTCGGACTCCTACGGGAGCCGGACTTCACCTCTAACTTTGATTGCAGAGGACTCCGCCCGGGCTCCCACGGGAGCCGGGTTCCGTCCGCAACTTCAGCTCCGAGAGGGCTCCGCCCGGACTCCTACGGGAGCCGAGCTCCACCTCCGACATCAGCTACAGAGCAGCTCCGCCCGGACTCCTACGGGAGCCGGACTCCACCTCCGACATCAGCTACAGAGCAGCTCCGCCCGGACTCCTATGGGAGCCGGGCTCCACCTCCGACATCAGCCACAGGGCAGCTTCGCCCGGACTCCTACGGGAGCCGGGCTCCGCCTCCGACATCCCCTGCAGCACGGCTCCGCCCGGACTCCCACGGAAGTCAGACTCCGCCCACGGCCCCAACCACCAAAACGGCCACGACCCTGCTCCACTTCCTGTGACGGATTCCGCACAGCTCCATCATTCCCTGACAAGCCGCAGTAACCGTCGCCGCCCTGCTCCACTTCTTGCGGTGGATTCTGCACAGCTCCACCACCCCCTGGCAGGCCACGATAACGGCCACGAACCTGCTCCACCTCCTACGACGGATACCGGGCGATTCTCCCATCCGCTGGCAAGTCACGACAACGGGCGCTGCTCCACTCCCTGCAACCGATTCCACGTGGCGAGCTACGGTGATGGCCATGATCCCACTCCACTACCTCTCGCAATAAGTTCCCCTGACCACGGGCGGCCCACTACCAGACGGTTACAGGTGTCGCCATCAATCCGTTGCCCCCTCCGCCTATAAAAGGGGGGACTCAGATACGTTATTCTCTAAGCTCATTTCTTATCTCAAAACTTTGCTAAATTCTCCGTTCGAGCACTCCATTCTTGTTGAGGCAGAGAACTGACTTGAGCGTCGGAGGGTCTTGCCGGAGCAACCCCACCTCCGATTTAGACTTCCCTTGCAGGTCCCGGCGGCGACCGCGGCTTCTCCGACTCCAGCTTCTCCGGCGCAAGCAGATTTTTGCACCAACAAGATTGGCGCTAGAGGAAGGGCCTGTGTCTTCGCAGCACCCTTGTTCTTAAAGGAGTGTTCAACGGAGCCGCCTCCGACCGTTTCTCCGTCACCCACTCCTAATCTTCCCCCGCGAGATCGACACTCGATGCCTCCGCGCAAGGCGTCCACCCGGCGGTCCACGGCCTCCGCGGCCAGATCTCAGGCTCCGGCCTCCCCTCCAGTTTCTCAACCTCCTCCTCCTCCCCCTCCGGCGGCGGTGGTCGGCGCGGAGCAGTTTGACTTGCTGGCGCAGCAGGTCAAGGGCCTCGTCGAAGCCGTACAAGCAATGCAGCAGCAGCAACCACAGGCGTCGGCGCATCCGGAGGGGGCATCTCCGGAATGCCAGAACCCGGCGGCGGGGCGGGCCACCTGGGCCAGCCGCCCCGTCCTTCCCGGGAAAACAAATTCGAGGGTAGAGAGCCCTCAATCGGACCACGACTCCACCCCTGGAAGATCCCTGCCCCCGTTCTGCCAAAGGACCCTCGGGACTCGAAGTCGAGAGGATTTCCTGGACCGGAGGTTTCAGGAGATGAATCGGCGGATCGAGGAACTCCGCCACGCGCCTCCCGCTTATGGTGAGGATATTTGCACTGACCCTCCCTTCTCCCAAATGATTATGCAGAAACCGATCCCGCCGAACTTCAAGCTTCCCCAGTTCGAAAGCTACGACGGGACGTTGGATCCGGTTGATCATCTGGAGGCCTTCCGAACGATGATGCTGCTTCACGGTGCTCCTGACGCCATCTTGTGTCGAGCTTTCCCGTCTACCTTGAAGGGAGCAGTTAGGAACTGGTACTCGGCTCTGAAGTCGGGTACCATATTTTTCTTCGATCAAATGAGCCACCAATTTGTGGCCCATTTTGTCAGCAGCCGGCGTCCCCGGAAGGGTTCGGAGTCCCTCATCAACATCAAGCAGAGGGAAGGGGAGTCCATACGAGCCTACATCAACCGCTTCAACATCACGGCGTTGGAGGTCCGAAACTTGGACCAGTCAGTTGCCATGGCCGCCCTGAAAGGTGGCCTTCAGAAGAATGATCTTTTGTACTCCCTGGAGAAGAAGTACCCCAGGGATTTTGCTGATTTACTGGCTCGGGCTGAAGGATACGCCCGAGCGGAAGAAGCCTTCAAAATGAAGGACGAAGAGACAGCAAGGGAGCATCGGGCGGGAGATTCTAGTAAGCCCGTAGTTGAGAAGAGGCCAAAGGAAGCCCGGCCTCGCTCCCGATCCCCTCTTGGACATAAGCGCGCCCATACTCCACCCCGGGCACGTAGGCAGAGAAGCCCGGACAGCAGGTTTCAGCGGGGTTCCCCACCAGGGAAATTCCGCAACTACGCCCCCCTCAACGCCTCGAAGGCCCAGGTGCTGATGGAGGTCAGGGAGCAACTCCCTAGGCCGGAGAGGATGCGCACACACCCCGGGAAGCGTAACCCCAACAAGTTCTGCCTCTACCACCGTGACCACGGCCACGACATGGAGGAATGCATCCAGCTCCTGGACGAGATCGAGGAGCTCATCCAGCGAGGTCGACTCGACAGATTCATCCGCCGCAGGCCTGAGGGTAGAGGAGACCGGCCAAGAGCCCTCCCACCGCCTGAACCGCAGAAAAGGGAGGAGCAGCCCGAGGACCGGCCTCCCATCGGGACCATCGACTCCATCACCGGAGGGCCTCAAGGAGGAGCGGGAAAACTGTAAATGTATCACTTACTATTTCGCCTTGAATCTACTTTTCTTTCTAGCTAACGTGCCCCTCCCACCTAGCGTGGATGTATTATGACCGGATATGATCCCTCCAAAAATACAGCCATGTCAGGGAAGGAGGAGAACCTCGTCCTGACATGAGCAAAGTCAAAGGCCCGGTTCTTTTAGACCGGATGGGGGGAGAGGCCTTACAACGCCCTAATGTGCCCCCACAGCCTTGTTAGGGACAGGAGGAAAACCTCGTCCTAACTTGAGCAAAGTCAAAGGCCCGGTTCTTTTAGACCGGATGGGGGGAGAGGCCTTACAACGCCCTAATGTGCCCCCACAGCCCTGTTAGGGACAGGAGGAAAACCTCGCCCTAACTTGAGCAAAGTCGAAGGTCCGGTTCTTTTAGATCGGATGGGGGAGAGGCCTTGCAACGCCCTAATGTGCCCCCACAGCCATGTCAGGAACAGGAGGAGAACCTCGTCCTGACATGAGCAAAGTTGAAGGCCCGGTTCTTTTAGACCGGAGGGGGGAGAGGCCTAACAGCGCCCTAACGCGCCCCCACAAGCCAGGCTGGTAACGAGAGGAGAACCTCGCGCCGGCTCGAGCAAAATGGAAGGTCCGGACTCCTACGGGAGTCGGGTTCCACCGCCACGGAAGACTTCACCCGGACTCCTACGGGAGCCGGGTTCCTACGCCAAGGAAGACTTCACCCAGACTCCTACGGGAGTCGGGTTCCTACGCCAAGGAAGACTTCACCCGGACTCCTACGGGAGCCGGGTTCCTACGCCAAGGAAGACTTCACCCGGACTCCTACGGGAGCCGGGTTCCGCCGCCAAGGAGGACTTCGCCCGGACTCCTACGGAAGCCGGGCTCCATCCGCCACTTCTGCAGCAAGGGTTAATAATGGCGGCGAAACTCGGCCGCATAACAAGGTCGGATGAAAGGAAAGAGCACCCCCCCCACGACGACATCTACGTCAAACAAGCCAAACAACAAGAAAGGTTCAACAGACGACAATATCAGTGCTACGCATGGACAAGGTAACACAAAGTGCTCTTTTTTCTATTTCCAATATACGTACTACAGGGCCAGGACGGCCAGGGAAAGAAGGACAGAATGATAAAAAGAAAGCAACTACATAAAGACAAAAGAGCTCTAAGGAGGCCCTGCTCCCTCCGACCTAGGGTTGTCACCTCCATCCCTCAACCAGGACTGCCTCAGGTTCTCCATTGCTTCTTCTAGTTCTTCCTTCTTCCGCAGCGTATCCTGGAGCGCCTGACGAAGTCGCCGACTCTCAGCCTCCACTTCTCGACGCCACTTCCGCAAAACTTCGGACTCCGCCTCTGCGTCCGCGACGGCCTTCCGCTCAAGCGTCAGTTGGATTTTCACTTGTTGCAGCTCGGCTGTCTTCTCCCCAAGGGAGACAGAAATCCCTTCGACGGTGCCTCTCAGGGCTTGGAGCTCTTCGGTATCTTGGGCGGAAGTAAGCTGCGCCCTAGTAACCAGCTGCCTCTGGAGACGAACGACCTCGTCAGCCGCCGCCCGGAATCTCCCTTTGTACTCTTCCGCTTGCCGGCACCAGCTGACCCGCTGCACGTCGTGGCTCATCTCGGTGTCTTGGAGCTGCTTCTGGAGGTCGGAGACCCTCTGCGACCACTTCTGTTCATCATCAACCCGTGCCAGGAGTCGGGATGAGTTTCCTTCCAGCTGGCCGATCTTCCTCTTCGTAGCTGATAGCTCCGCCTTAAGGGCGCTGATCCTGGCTTCTTGAGCCCAAGTTCGGTCGCTGGTGCTCTTCTTACATTCCTCAAGCTCCTTTGTGAAGTTCGCCTTCCTTCGGCTGTAATCCATGATTGCCTTCACTTGGAGACTCCTAAAGTGGGCGGCCTCAGCGGCGGCTTCGGAATGGCATTCTCTCGACTTGCGAAGCTCGCCCTCCGACTTCTTCAACTTTTTCGTCAGGTGGAGAACCTCCTTTTTCAGCCGCTGGATAGTTGACTTCAGCGGGACCCCCAGGGGCAAGGAAAGTGCTTCAGTAGGGCACTGCCATCGGAAGGTGCAAGCGTCAAAGACCGACTCATTACAAGAAGAAAGGCAGAAAGGAGGAGGAGGGGGAAGGAGAGGCCATCCACAACAAGAAATTCAATTTTATTGATTGAATAATTTTGAAGACAAATAGAAAGGAAATATGGCGACAAAATAAGGGCACAAGATCAGAGGTCTCAGACCTCAGGGGCAGGAGGTGGAGGACTCGGCGCGGGGGGTACGACTGCGGTGGCGGCGGACGAAGGGCCGGCCTCGTCTTCAGATTCCTCAAGAAAGCCGAGATCGAGGTCTGGGTATCTGCTGGCCACCTTCTCTTGACAGAGCTCGAACCCCTTAGTGAACGCCTCCTGGCCGAACTGAACGTTCAGTTCCCTCATCTCCGCGGAAGCCTTGAACTCCTCCACCACAAGGGCCCTGGCCTCCGAGACCAGAACCGGAGTCTGCTCGACCAAATGGGCGACCTCGGCCTCCGCCTTCCTCGCCGACTCCTCCAAGATTCGTCTCTCCTCTTCCCGGGCTTGTCTCTCCTCTTTCCGGGCTTGCCTCTCTCTCTCCAGGGCCTCCTGGAGGGCGGCTACTTTGACCGTCTTCGCTTGGAGGCGAGCAACCTCGGCCTGACGGCGTTCCTCCGCCTGAAGGAGGTCCCTTCTCATGCGACTCGTCGCCTCGATATAGGCGAAGAGCTGGTGCCCAATCTGCAAAGACGGATAGAGAATTACAACAAAGGCCGAGTGACCGTGCAAATAAACATCCGCTTACCTCGAGGAAGGACCCCAAAGAGTCCCAAGCCCGCTGCTCGGGATCGGCGCGGTCGATTCTCTCCACGACGTCGGACAGAATGCAGCCATCGAGCAGCCGCCTGATCAGGTCTTTGTCGTTGAAGGGGTTCTCCGATCCCCCCTCGGAGCAGACGAACTCGTCTGCAGCGGCTCGGTGGCTGCTCGCCCTGCGAGCCACCGATTTCCTCCTCCTCCCCGCGGCGGGCGCCTCCGTGGGGCGAACCCCCAGAACGGGGGCCCCAGTCGGCGGGCTCCTCGAGGAGGCCCGGGGGGCCACTGGCTCGGCATCTGAAGGAATGTCGATGGCCGGGGCCGCCTGGACGGGCGCGGCCAAGCTCGTCTCCTCCGCCCTAGCCCTCTTCGCCGATCCGGAGGCCGTCGCGCCCTTCCTCTTCTGAGCTCTCATTCCCTTGGCGAGCATCCGCGTTGCTTCGGCGTCCATTGCTAAAAAAAAAAAAAAAGAAAAAAGAAAAAAAAAGAAAAGAAGAAAGAAGAAGCGACACCGATCAGTCCAGAGTTAAAAAAAAAAAAAAAGAGAAAGAGAAAGAAAGAAAAAAGAAGAGAGAAAGAAAGAAAGAAAAGAGCGGGAAGGAAAAAGAGGAAGGCAAGAAAAGAAAAGATAAGTACTTGCTGGATCCTGAGGGCTCAGACCGATGTTGAAAAGAAGCTGCTCCCTCAGAAGATTAGGAAGGGAAGGAGCGGGATAAGTTAGGAGCTTCTGGGCGGCCTGAAGGTCGTCCTCCCCCAGACTGGGAGCCCGACGGACGGAATCCCTCAGAGACCCCCAAGGGGGCAGGCCCAGTTCCAGGGTCGGACAGTAGACAAAGAGGAATTTCTCCTTCCTATTGTGAATCGAAGAAGGGGCGCCCTTCAGCAACCCCTTCTTACCAAACTGGGGGGAGAAGTACCACCAGTCCTTCACCGAAGGATGGCGTTTGAAGGTATAAAAATGCCTGAACAAGGAGAGGGACGGCTGGACCTCGGCTATGTGGCAGAGAGAGAGAAACCCTATCAAAAATCTAAAGGAATTCGGGGTCACGGAGGCGAGAGAAATGTCCAAGAAGTGGAAGAAGGCAGCAACAAAGACGGGAAGCGGAAGCCGGAGTCCGGCACGGAACGCTTCCTGATACAAACAGAAGCGACCGGGAGGAGGAGCGCTGGCCCGGTCAGAGGGGCCAGGTAGCTCCATGTCGTACTCCGGAGGAACCCCATACCGAACCCTTATCAGAAGGAGTTCATCCGAAGTCGACGAGCATGGAATTGCGCCCGGTGCGAAAATCGGGCGAGGCCCAGCCCCGGACGTGGGTTCGTCCGCAGAGACAGGGACCTGGGGGTTTGAAGCAGAAGAACTCTCGGAACTGCCGGGAGCAGAAGAGTCAGAGGACATTTTGAGCAGTTTCGGAGGGAGAACCTAAAGGACCCTAAAAAGGCAGACCGAAAGGGGAACGAGACGCCAAAGGCTAACTCGGAAGGAGGCACAAAAGTAATGAAGAGAGGAGAAGCCCCTAGGCGGTGAGAAGAAGGTTGGCACTAACCTATATTGCTCTGGGGACCTGGGGAACGAGAAACGGGAGGCGCCTACGGCTCGAGAAGACGTTCACAAGAGCAGGCTCTCGAAGAGAAGACAGACACCAAGCGAAAACTCAAGAATGGAGTAGGACGCCTGAAGGGGGGAGGACGGGTTTAAATAGACCCTGGGATCCGGCGCCATAATGATCGCGAATCCCCCTGGCCGGTCTGCATCCGACACGTGTCCCACTCCCTCTGGCAGACGGCTAAAAGTGGCTCATGGTTGGCAGGATCATAATTGCACCGTACCTAGGCCAGTGTACCTGCGAGATTTTCGAAGCGTCCCCTCGTATCGCTCCAATTCGAAAAGACTCCGGCACGCGCTCATTTAATGCCAAAATATCCGGAGGCGACAGTGCGCAGGATTCGAAGGGACGGTTCCGGCTGTACCCATCTCTCTCTCTGTGTACTTCCTTCGCTTGAAATTCAAACTCAGAAGTAGGGGGACTGGTGTTGGGTATAAAATACCCACAGCCGAAACCCTCGGCAGGATCGGCAACGGAACAGCTCCGCCCGGACTCCTACGGGAGCCGGGCTCCGCCGTCGACTTCCGAACAGCTCCGCCCGGACTCCTACGGGAGCCGGGCTCCGCCGCCGACATCAGAACAGCTCCGCCCGGACTCCTACGGGAGCCGGGTTCCGCCGTCGACTTCAGAACAGCTCCGCCCGGACTCCTACGGGAGCCGGGCTCCGCCGCCGACATCAGAGCAGCTCTTCCCGGACTCCTACGGGAGCCGGGCTCCACCGCCGACTTCAGAACAGCTCCGCCTGGACTCCTACGGGAGCCGGGCTCCGCCGCCGACTTCAGAATAGCTCCGTCCGGACTCCTACGGGAGCCGGGCTCCGCCACCGACATCAGAGCAGCTCCGCCCGGACTCCTACGGGAGCCGGGCTCCGCCACCGACATCAGAGCAGCTCCGCCCGGACTCCTACGGGAGCCAGACTCCGCCGCCGACATCAGAACAGCTCCGCCGGGACTCCTACGGGAGCCGGGCTCTGCCGCCGACTTCAGAACAGCTCCGCCCGGACTCCTACGGGAGCCGGGCTCCGCCGCCGACATCAGAGCAGCTCCGTCCGGACTCCTACGGGAGCCGGGCTCCGCTGCCGACATCAGAGCAGCTCCGCCCGGACTCCTACGGGAGCCGGGCTCCGCCGCCGACTTCAGAACAGCTCCGCCCGGACTCCTACGGGAGCCGGGCTCCGCCGCCGACATCAGAACAGCTCCGCCCGGACTCCTACGGGAGCCGGGCTCTGCCGCCGACATCAGAGCAGCTCCGCCCGGACTCCTACGGGAGCCGGGCTCCACCGTCGACATCAGAACAGCTCCGCCCGGACTCCTACGGGAGCCGGGCTCCGCCGCCGACATCAGAACAGCTCCGCCCGGACTCCTACGGGAGCCGGGCTCCGCCGCCGACTTCAGAGCAGCTCCGCCCGGACTCCTACGGGAGCCGGGCTCCGCCGCCGACATCAGAGCAGCTCCGCCCGGACTCCTACGGGAGCTGGGCTCTGCCTCCGGCATCGACTGCAGCACAGCTCCGCCCGAACTCCTACGGGAGCCAGGCCCCGCTCTCAGTATCAACTGCTGGTAAGCTCCGTCCGGACTCCTACGAGAGCCGGACTTCACCTCTAACTTTGATTGCTGGAAAGCTCCGTCCGGACTCCTACGGGAGCCGGACTTCACCTCTAACTTTGATTGCAGAGGACTCCGCCCGGACTCCCATGGGAGCCGGGTTCCGCCCACAACTTCAGCTCTGAGAGAGCTCCGCCCGGACTTTTACGGGAGCCGGGCTCCGCCTCCGACATCGACTGCAGAGCAGCTCCGCCCGGACTCCTACGGGAGCCGGGCTCCGCCTCCGACATCGACTGCAGAGCAGCTCCGCCCGGACTCCTACGAGAGCCGGGCTCCGCCTCCGGCATCGACTGCAGCACAGCTCCGCCAGAACTCCTACGGGAGCCAGGCCCCGCTCTCAGTATCAACTGCTGGTAAGCTCCGTCCGGACTCCTACGGGAGCCGGACTTCACCTCTAACTTTGACTGCCGGAAAGCTCCGTCCGGACTCCTACGAGAGCCAGACTTCACCTCTAACTTTGATTGCAGAGGACTCCGCCCGGGCTCCCACGGGAGCCGGGTTCCGTCCGCAACTTCAGCTCCGAGAGGGCTCCGCCCGGACTCCTACGGGAGCCGGGCTCCGCCTCCGACATCAGCTACAGAGCAGCTCCGCCCGGACTCCTATGGGAGCCGGGCTCCGCCTCCGACATCAGCTACAGAGCAGCTCCGCCTGGACTCCTATGGGAGCCGGGCTCCGCCTCCGACATCAGCCACAGGGCAGCTTCGCCCGGACTCCTACGGGAGCCGGGCTCCGCCTCCGACATCCCCTGCAGCACGGCTCCGCCCGGACTCCCACGGAAGTCAGACTCCGTCCACGGCCCCAGCCACCAAAACGGCCACGACCCTGCTCCACTTCCTGTGACGGATTCCGCACAGCTCCATCATTCCCTGACAAGCCGCAGTAACCGTCGCCGCCCTGCTCCACTTCCTGCGGCGGATTCTGCATAGCTCCACCACCCCCTGGCAGGCCACGATAACGGCCACGAACCTGCTCCACCTCCTGCGACGGATACCGGGCGATTCTTTCATCCGCTGGCAAGTCACGACAACGGGCGCTGCTCCACTCCCTGCAACCGATTCCACGTGGCGAGCTGCGGTGATGGCCACGATCCCACTCCACTACCTCTCGCAATAAGTTCCCCTGACCACAGACGGCCCACTACCAGACGGTTACAGGTGTCGCCATCAATCCGTTGCCCCCTCCGCCTATAAAAGGGGGGGACTCAGATACGTTATTCTCTAAGCTCATTTCTTATCTCAAAACTCTGCTAAATTCTCCGTTCGAGCACTCCATTCTTGTTGAGGCAGAGAACTGACTTGAGCGTCGGAGGGTCTTGTCGGAGCAACCCCACCTCCGGTTTAGACTTCCCTTGCAGGTCCCGACGGCGACCGCGGCTTCCCCGACTCCAGCTTCTCCGGCGCAAGCAGATTTTTGCACCAACAGTGTTTATTACTTGAGAGCCCTCACTTCTGATCTTTCTCAAGATCAACTTTGATGGCAACATGTCTAGTGACTGCGTCGATACTGGTTTTGTCATCCGTGACCTTATTTCTTGCTTCATTGCGGTTGGCGAGATCCATCTTTTTGGATCTATTGTCCTCGATGCGGAGCTACATGCTGCTTGAGAAGACATCTCCTATGCCAGGTGTATTATCAGGATAGACCGATTGATGGTGGAGGGAGACTCTACCACAGTGGTAAGCTGGATTCATTATCAGGGATACCACTGTCTCTAGCTCTCTTATCCGTGACATCCATTATCTGCTGGCTAGAGCACCTCTGTTGATGCTAGACACGTTTATCACGAGATGAATAGAGATGTGGACTGGATGGCGAGTTTTATTACTGATCACTCTACATGGGGTAGTTGGTCAAATTTTGATGTTTTATCGTTTGTTTTTTAAATTTTTTTTTTCATTTTCTGGACTGTGGCATACACACATTGTATGAATACTCTGCTTTACTTAAAAAAAAAAAAAAAAAAAAAAAAAAAAAAAAAAAAAAAAGAAAGAAAGAGCGCCATCCTTTCTACTAAAAAATTACAACCTATCCATCTATCAAATATGGCATATATATTTTTATTTAATAAAAATATAATTAATTTACTAAGCTATTAAGAGAGCAAAATAGTAAAAGCCATAGTTCATTTATAATATCTTTTGCTATATTATAAAACAAACTTCCAAAATTATCTTAAAAGGTAGGATAATTAAAGATCATAACTTGTTAAATGTTACACGTAGAAGTTTGTTTTATAAGTTGGGCATGCCCGGTATGCATGCATGCATGAGGTGAAAAATTATTCTCCAAAAAAAAAAAAAAAAATTAGACATCTTACTAAGAATTGTATCTATCTCTGCTTATGATATGACATCCATGTCTTATGTTTTATTTGAAGAACATATAGAGTTCATAAGAAGTCAAATGCTTTATATTCATCCATGGTGATGGTTATGTTCAATTTATATACTATTTTTTTCTTTAAGACTGGCCTCATCTGTTGCAACCAAAAAAATGTCAACATTAATTTAGTTATTTCAAAATATAACCAAACCAATAAGTCTCATACATATATATGATATACATTTAGAATGCCTATGTAAATTGATATTTAGATTTTTAAATTTATTTATTATGATATAATAGCAAGAATTATACATTAGATGAAAAAGAGAAAGAAAAATGTGAAATAGGACTTCAAAGGAAATAACTCTTAAAAATTACTTATAAATCCAATTTTCTATATTAACTTCCTTTATCTTTAAAATATAAAATCTCCAACGACAGTAAAAAAAAAATAATGAGCTAAATAAATTATAGTTGTCCGTACTATGATGTCATCGTGTAGTTCAAAGAAGTTGTATTTAATTTCATGAATCCTAATTGGATAAGAAAGAAATACCCAACTCACTGTGGACCTTCTTTCATCTCTCTCAAAGGGACTTTTCATTGCAAGAACCCTTTTTTCAAACATAAAAGAGAGATTCGTCTTCTTCTGGTTAGAAATTCAGACTCTCAATACAAAAAAAGATCCAGTGAAATGGATGGATTTTAGCTAGCCATATTCTCTATCATGCGGAATGCATATACCAATCTCTAATTTAGTTATACTATAGCTCAAATTTTATTTGAAAAGTTCCCACCGTGCCTCCGCTATTAATTATATTTGATATGTTATATTATCATACTTTGTATATTGAATACATACCGTTTTAGCCAATCTCCGAGTGCATCTGAATCCAATGACGAGCAACCTACAAAACAAGTCCATATTGATCGAAATTATATCCAGCAGGGACCCTCCCATGCTTAAGTCAGCAGAGAGTAATGAACAGTAGAATTAAGAATAAAATTTGGTGGACTTTCGCCTAGTCAAAAAGTCTCTTATCACTGTTGCCCCTTTACATTGCTTTTATAGACATTTCAGACGTAACCGTCGAACACATGGAGCCCCTCTTATTGTGGTATGATAGGATAGTTAATCCCTATTATCGAGCCATGATCATGGAGTTAATGGGTAGTTTATACCCACTAACGATCGTGGTCTGAGTCGTTATCTACGATTGTAATGTCATAATTGCAGATTCTGATACCGAATGGGGCTTTTGATGTACCGACTGTCCATCGATCTATAGTTTTTATAAACCGACTGGCCATCGATGGTACAGTCGATCGAGTCATCGAGATACATTGCTGTCTGGAAAGACGGTCAGAAATTATCGATAAACAATCGGCTTACCGATTGATAATCGGCTATCTATGTTCCACGATGTCGATAGAAAATCGGATGACGAATTCTGCAGACGCTGCAGTTGAACCGATAACTCTTTTGAAGATCCTGTTTTGACGGTCCATCATCTGTTCTCGACATTGAGTCAGATTGATCGACCACAAGTCGAGGGAGCTGTCATTGGATTGGAGGAGAAGTAGGTCCAATTGCCCTAGCACATACTATTTTATTTTCTCCCTCAAACAAGTGATTAAGATAATATTAAATAGGAGAAGCAAATCATCTATAGTTGGAATAAATTTGTCTAGTTACATAACTAAAAACTAATTGGAGTGGTAGAACCATCCCCTTTATTCTCAATTTCTCTTAGCTTCATACTAGCTTTCCAATATATAAATGAAGTATACTATTAAAAAATATAATATAATATTAATTAAATTATATAAAAAATAAAAAAACAAACATTTAAATCTGTTTAGGGATGGCAATAGGTAAGATACCCGTAAATTTTGCTCTACCCATTTCCAAACCTGTTTAAAATCTAATTATCTGAATCCATTCCAAATCTGATTATGGAATCCACCGCAAATCCCAAACCCATCTCATTTAAAACTGGTATACTCGTCGGGTACTCAAACCCATAGCCAAAGAAGAATCTTTTGGATCAAAACTCCCCAAACCCTAAAAGATACAATGCTTCCACTAAGATTAAGCACTCAAAACCTCAACGGATCAACTTATACTGTCACAACTCCCACAAAATCCATTTGTTAGAGCAAAAACCCCAAAACCTAAGAAACTCCTCTGATCTCCTTTAGGTACCATCTTTTTCTACAGATCTTCAAAGAAAGAGAACGAAATGAAAAGGAAAAAAAAATGAAAAGAAAAAAAAAATCTATGTGGGAAAACATTTTATCTTTCAAAATTTTTCTTTTTCTCTTTATTTTTCTTGACTTTTCTTTTGTGTTTTCTCAATTGCTTCTCTGTTTTCTCCATTCTCAGACATCTCAATCGAGTGGGAGGCTTGGAACCTAAAAAATCCTCTCATCTTCCTCAAATACTCTTTTTTTTCTTATGAATCTCTAAAGAAATAGAATAAAATAAAAAAAAAAAAATCAATTTATATGAGAAAAAACCTATCTTTTAATCTTTTCTGCTTCTCCTTTCTCTTCGTTGATTTTTTTTTATTTTTTATTTTTTATTTTTTTAATTTTTCATCCTCAATGGTCTCAATGGGTGGGAGGCTTAGAGCGGCTAATAAAGAAGCTTTAATGTTGGGCTAGAGACGTAGAGTTTTATGTTTATATAAAAATGGATTCCATAATAGGTATTGGAAGGATAAATTTTAAATTTATTTTAAATTTGAATGAAATTTAATTTTAAATTTTAAATTTATCTTAAATTTATTAAAATATATTAAATAGATTTTATTAAAATTTAAAATAAATTAAATATATAAAAAAAAACTATTCGACTGCCATCTCTACATCCGCTCTGTCGCAGCCATGCTTTTTCTCACATGCATCGGAGTTGTCCCTTCCAAGCAAATTATGTCATCAGAGTGTGGTCATGGCTTGTTAAGTCCTAAGAGGCGCATAAAGTATACCAATCCCCACCCCTGGGAGAGTTAAAATAAATATTACCATTTACCAACCTTTTTTTTTTTTTGAATGGAAAACCTAAATCCCATTTAACTCAACAACCATGGATCCAACCCAACTTCCCATCCCTCCGTCCATCCCCACCATCCCTCTCGATAAATAACCCCTCCCATTCCCATTTCCCACGCCGTTCGCCGCTTCTCCCTCTCCCCCGATCCCAAATCTCTCCCTTTCTCTTCTCCCTTGCTCGATCTACAGAGAGAAGAATTCGTCCATCGCCATGGCTCTCCTCGTAGAGAAGACCTCCTCCGGGCGCGAGTACAAGGTGAAGGACCTTTCCCAGGCCGACTTCGGCCGCCTGGAGATCGAGCTCGCTGAGGTCGAAATGCCCGGTCTCATGGCCTGCCGTGCCGAGTTCGGCCCCTCCCAGCCCTTCAAGGGCGCACGCATCTCCGGCTCCCTCCACATGACCATCCAGACCGCCGTCCTCATCGAGACCCTCACCGCCCTCGGCGCCGAGGTCCGCTGGTGCTCCTGCAACATCTTCTCCACCCAGGACCACGCCGCCGCCGCCATCGCCCGCGACTCCGCTGCCGTCTTCGCCTGGAAGGGCGAGACCCTCCAGGAGTACTGGTGGTGCACCGAGCGCTGCCTCGACTGGGGCCCTGCTGGCGGCCCCGACCTCATCGTCGACGACGGCGGCGACGCCACCCTCCTCATCCACGAGGGCGTCAAGGCCGAGGAGGAGTATGAGAAGACGGGAAAGGTGCCCGACCCGGCCTCCACCGACAACGCCGAGTTCCAGATCGTGCTGGGGCTCATCAGGGACAGCATCAAGGTGGATCCCAAAAAGTACCGCAGGATGAAGGAGAGGCTCGTCGGCGTCTCCGAGGAGACCACCACCGGCGTCAAGAGGCTCTACCAGATGCAGGCCAGCGGTACCCTCCTCTTCCCGGCCATCAACGTCAATGACTCCGTCACCAAGAGCAAGGTGAGAAAACAAACAGCAACTTCTTTTACCGATGTAGATCAGATCCATCCGGATCTAGTATCTCCTTCGTTCCTCTGTGCTCGAGTCCCAGATCTGATGTTATTTTCTCCACCGATCGGGTTATCTGATCGAGTCCCAGACGTATGGTTTACTTTTACTTCCATCGGTTTATATCTGTAAGCCAGCAATTGCTTTTCTCTTTTCAAATTAATCGTTTAGATCTGGTTACTGGTGATAGATCAGATTGTAATTGCTGTACTACTAACTTGGAACACTGTAATCACAGTTCTTTCGTTAATTTCGTTAGCAGATTCTTGAGAGATCCGGATCTAATAATATAGGATTCTATATACAAAACTTGGGCTTTTCCTGAAAAGAATAGATCTTTTTTACATTTCATTTCAATAATTTACATTTAGTTATTAAAGTCGGTGTTTTATATCTTGAACGGATCAATCTGGTGTCTAATATATACTTAGTTTTTTTTTTTTTTTTTTAAACCAATAGTCTTTAGCTTGCGGCATTCTGTTGTTAGATTGCAGAATTGTAATATTTTAGTAGCTAACAGAGTATTCACGGTTTAGTTGTTGAATTTTATATGGACTTTCAGGCGGCAAAAATTGAAACTTTATATCGTACCAGATAAATTTTAGCTGGTAAATGGAGAATGTCACCATTCTCTTTCCTTGAAATGCCAATTTGATCCGTGTCATTAGACTCTATTTATAGATCTAGATGCGTAGTTATCGGATTTTAAACTCAGGTTTTTTAGATTTTTTCAATATTCTATCTACATTTCTAGATCTCTGATTATTGATGTATTTCTGTTTTGTCTATTGATCCTTTTGTGAATGCACGAAAAACAGTTCGACAATCTCTATGGTTGCCGCCACTCTCTTCCTGATGGCCTGATGAGGGCCACTGATGTGATGATTGCCGGCAAGGTTGCCGTGGTCTGTGGGTATGGAGACGTCGGCAAGGGCTGTGCTGCTGCCTTGAAGCAAGCTGGAGCCCGGGTGATTGTCACAGAGATCGACCCCATCTGTGCTCTTCAAGCCCTGATGGAGGGCATCCCTGTTCTCACCCTGGAGGATGTGGTCTCAGAGGCTGATATCTTTGTGACCACAACCGGTAACAAGGATATCATCATGGTCAACCACATGAGGAAGATGAAGAACAATGCAATTGTCTGCAACATTGGCCACTTTGATAATGAGATCGACATGCATGGGCTGGAGACCTACCCGGGCGTCAAGCGCATCACCATCAAGCCCCAGACTGATCGCTGGGTATTCCCTGACACCAACTCCGGCATCATCGTGCTTGCTGAGGGGCGTCTGATGAACCTTGGTTGTGCCACCGGCCATCCCAGCTTTGTCATGTCATGCTCCTTCACCAACCAGGTAACATCCATATCAACATGATATCCCAATTTAGACTTCACAAGACTTCCTGGTGTAATCGGCATTTTCTTTTGTGTAGCATGTTCAGATTTATGGACTTTCTACATTATAAGAGGACTTGCAGTCTAGTGAATTGGCTCTCTTAAAACTTTAAGTAATGTTTAAGTGTAATAGATTGTGAAGATCACATCTTTTGTTGCATGAAGATCCTATCTGGATAATGTTTTAGTAAGACGATGGATTTTTCAAAAGAAATTTGAAAGAAGTACTAGGTTTTTGCTGCAGTTTGTGTAATGATCATTGTTGTTTCTCATATAAAGTTGTTATTATGATTAATTTTTTCAGGACACTAGGAACCTCTTGTTGGCATTAGAATTTTAACCACTAAGTTCTTGTTATAATGCATTGTATCTTACATTAGATGATTCTAGCTTGAATTATTAATCATCGGCATATAGGTAGAGTTTGTATTTTGACTGCCAAAAAAAAAAAAAAATTGTGTGCAGGTGATTGCTCAGCTGGAACTGTGGAAGGAGAGGGCAAGTGGCAAGTATGAGAAGAAGGTGTATGTGCTGCCCAAGCATCTGGATGAGAAGGTGGCAGCCCTTCATCTGGGCAAGCTGGGAGCCAAGCTAACCAAGCTCACACCGGCCCAGGCCGAGTACATCAGTGTTCCTATTGAGGGCCCCTACAAGCCTCCTCACTACAGGTACTAGAAAGGATGGGACTAATGACAAGCAGCAGCAACAGCAGCTGCCTAAAAAACAACCACCGCAACTCGAGATGATTTGGGTGATGCTATCTCCAGTTTCGTTTCTGGTATTATGAGTTAAAATATTAATTTGGTTGCATTTGAATTCAAAGATGAGGAATGAGGAAGTCATGTTTTGGTAAGAATAATGAGGTTGCCAGAGGTGGTGTAATGGCCAGATATGTTTCTATCTTTGGCTCTTTCTTGATCACAATTTGGAAGGCAACGCGCCGTCACTTAGCATCTTCGGTTTTATTTTACCCTCTCATATTCGTTGGCTCTATTATTGTTTCTTATTTCTATCCATTATCGCTGTATCATGAATGGCTGTACACAGTGCCCCCGTTTGACAATCCTCAGAAGTGCTCTGTTTTTGTTTATTGGATTTAAAAAAAGAAAAACAAGAGAGACATAAAGCTCCTCATCTGTCGTGATCTCTTTTAGATCCCTAAATTTTATAATAAATTTAAAATTTTGGGATCTAATTGACATATTTTAAATTTTTGAGATGATGGCCCAAATTTGAAGCGATATTTTTGTAATTTTATCAAATTCTATTTACCCAAATGCGGTTCAGGAGCCTTTGTTTGCTCGTGGTAGACTAAGTTCAATAGGTATGCGTTGGTCCATTCAACTTACATCATTATGTAGGCTTTAATTCTGTTAGACCAAAGCATGTGGGAGGTGCGCATTCTTATGGCAATTCAACGAGGATAATGCATCTTAAAGACCATGCGGATTGAAAGCCGAAGTCTCGCAGGTTTTCCAAACCTTTAACCATTTGCACAGTAAAATAAAATGTGCATGTTCGCAAGCCTCGTACCAGGATTTTACATGGTGGGCGGTGTCGGGTAGTGCATGGATGGGTTGCGCCAGTCCGCAAGCAAATTTGGCTCAGTATTGTCCATCCTTGGCACTAAATCGTGGTAGAAGCATCACCAATGGGCGAAAACTGAGATTGGACTGCCCTAATTTAGGTAAGAAATCAGCAAAATTTCTCTCTTCAATCAAAGACTAGAATCCATCACTGCTCATAGCAAAAAAAAAAAAAAAAAAAAAAAAAAACAAGAGAGAGAAAAAAAATGAAAGAGTTCAACTATACTAAGTATTGGGGGGAAGTTTGTTTTAAAAAATCCAAAAAGAAAACTAAACTAGAACAAACAAACATATATGAGAAATTACTTTGTTTCTCAAATTGTTTGTGAGATTTTCAGAATTTTTGGCAAAAAAGATTGCAAAATTTTGTGTGTACTGCTGAAAACCACACCGCACAATGATTCACTTCCACACTAAGCCGACAAACAAAAAAAATTCTCTCCTCCTCTCCCTGATCACCCCGGCCCCGCACGTGAATGAATCACCGCGGATGGTGTGCGATTTTCTGCACGGTGCGTGGTGTATAAAGAATTGCTTATGAAGATTTATTGCTATATAGGACAATTTGTAGGCTCATTTGGGTGTCGCAATGCTGATAGCCCATTTCCTATGGACTGCCCAAGAGCGTCCAAGATCCTACTAATCAAGCCGCCCCCAAAAAGGGAAAAAAAAAAAAAAAAAGGGGCCTTCAATATTTGTTAGTCGCAGCATCAGTTAAAAAAGAAAAAAAAGAGATCTCAAAATAGATATTCTTTGTACACCGAAGGCATTGGTGCTATCTAAGGGCAGTTTGGTGAATCAAAATTGAAATGGACTGGAATGAGGATGGAATGGTCATATTCTCCAACATTTGTGGTTTGTGACTAGAGTCCAAATCCCGGAATAGGAATTAGAATGGTTATATTCCTTGACATGATTGGGAAGGCTTTTCATTCCATTTCCTCTCCCTCCTTTTTTTATCTTTTAAATTATAATATCCCAACCTAATGGAGTCGAGAGTGACTTGGGCCTGATCCACTTGATTGGCCCAGCCACCAAAAACAACCCAAGTAGGTTGCCCAAAAGAGGAGGGAGTCGATGTTGATGAGGACTTGGCTCCTCTTTTTGCTTTATTTAAAGAGCCTCTCAACTCTGAACCCCACCATTGTCGGTCGTTGAACCACATTCGGTAAAGCCATCCTCTTCTCTTCTTCTACGTGTAAATCCATTATCATGTCTATCGGAATCATAGCCTTAGCACCACTGGCAAGTCAAGTAAGAGGCATGAATCTATTGATTTACCTTTTTTTTTCTCTTTCCTCAGCCTTTAGAGCTTGATCTCGATCGATCTATTGCTGAATTTCTTCTTGAAAAGCCAAACCTTATTTTTCCTATTTTTACATTGTGCATCACTGCTAACCATCGCATTGGGGATCCTTGACTGTGCTGCTGAGGCCTTGACCTCTACCGGCCATAGCTATATCAATCGTGGCCTCTATTCCGAGGAAAGAATGGAGAATGTAAGTCCCCTATTTCACTCAAATGTGAGGGAACAAGAAAAGAGAAAAAAAAAGAGAAGAAAAAGAAAAGAAGAAAAGAAAAAAAGAAAAAAAAAGAAGAAAGAGGTGAAAGTTCTCTCTCATCTTCCCTCTATCCTCTTTTTTCTCTCTAATTTCTCTCTTCACTTTTTCTCTCTACTTTCTTTATCTAAAAGTTCTTCTCTCTAGATTGATTCTTTCTCCAAGCATTTTTAGATCTTTGAAAAGACTCAATGATCTTGATTGACCCTGAGGAAGAGGTCTAATCCATGATTGTCAGGTAATGCGGTGACGTCCACCTTGGCCATTGTTGGACTGTTAGATTTTAGTCATCCTTGATTGCTATTGAGCCATTTATACTAATGAAGTTATTTTGATTGAACCAATTCAGACCATGGATATATTGGAAAATATATTCCAAATGCCAATCGTCAGCTTTTTGATGGTTGAGCAACCAAATATTATAATTGATTTGTTAATAAATAAAATATATTTTTGGTATTTTTATCATAAGTTTTCATCTTCTAATGAACTCCATTATTATGATGAAGTCCTTAGGACTATTTAGGTTCGATAAAGAGAGGATTTATCGATTAGTCCTTAAAACTGTTTACGACCAAATGATGGGCTGTTAATAAGGACGACAGCTTCTATTGAGCATAGATCGCTGTAGGCCATATGGGTTGGTTGTCCTCTTAACCAAGAAGTGTGGAGACACTGGTATGACATACAGATAAGATGTAAGAGTATATCGTCATTGAATGTGATCAACTCTAAAGCATTCTGCTGTCGAGAATGTCTCTGATGGGATATAGGTATAAGTGTCCCTAGATCTGAGATCGCCTCAGTGACTTGCAAGCAACTCACTGTGCTTTGGTATTGGACTAAGTGAATTTTTAATTCAGTGAGGAAAGACTTTTGGATACAGTCAAATACTTGCGAAGTCAGAGTGTGATCGAGATGGGATTGACCACTCCAAGAGTTGGAGAAGAATGAGTCGCTGTATTTTAATTTAGCAAAATCTTGATCAGGATAATCCATCAGATGGATTTAATATTTTAAAATACAATATGGACAACCTGATCAGAGTTGATAGTTGAACTCTGAGGTGTCCTATGAGCATTTTGGTCAAGAGAATGAATTATATGGAAACTATATCCGTATGGATTCTAAGGATGTTGTTTTACACATTCGACCTATCCGACCGTCGGGTACCATTGCTAGATGGTAACTTCGATTGGTACAAAAATTTATTTCTATGCTACAGACTTAGGTTCGAACCTATGAGGTCACATACATCAGAGTTCACGATCCGATCGGATGGTTGATCAACGATTAAGAATCATTCTAGGGTTAAACGATCAATATGATTGACATTTAACCTAGTGCAAGTATTGCAGGAGGATCGATTAGCAATTTGATTGTGAATTGGCTTAATTTGATTAAGCCAAAGGACTGAAATTAAGCTTAATTAAATATAGTTTAGTTAGATTTAGTTTGAACTTGATTGGATCAAGTTCAGTTGGTTTATTGGATAAGCCAAGTGCAAGAAAAAAGTAGTCCTAGTTCAAATAGGACTTGGATCAACCTAATTTCTAATTTGATTAAAAAATTAAATCAGATTTAAATCTAATTTAATCTGATTAAACTAGGCTCTTAATTGGGTTAAGACATATTTTAATTAGGTTGATTTGATTTTGGTTTGATTTGGTTTAAGAAACCAAATTTGAACAAGTCATAGATTGAATCCCAGTAAGACTAGGATTTCACTTTGCACCACCTTAGCCCCCACGCCCACTCCCTCTTATCCCACGCCCACTCTCTCTTATTTTGTGCACTTAGGCACTGGACTACCTGAATTTTTAATTCAGTGACGGAAGGCTGCTGGGTGTAGTCAAGTACTTGACTTGTCGGTGCGTGTGTCAAGATGGGATTGACCACTCCAGTTTAGGAGCTGTGTATAGTCATGTTTTAATTTAGCAAAATCTTGACCAGGATAGTCCTTGTGAGGAGTCACAGGACTGTTTGAGTTGAGCACGATTCGGATGATCTGATCAGGGTTGACAGTTTAACCCTGAGTCATCCTAAACACAGAGGTCAAAAGGATGAATTATACAGTAACCATATTCACATAGGTTCTGAGTATTGCGATTGCGACCATTCGATCTATCCGATCATCGGGTACCATTGCTAGATGGTCACTTCGATTAGTACAGGAATTGGTTCCTGTGTTACCGGCTTAGGTTCGAACCTGCGGGGTCACACACATTAGAGGTTCCTATCTGATCTGATGGCTGATGAAGAGTCCTAATGCTCGTGGACTATGAGTCTTACGTGTCTGGGACTCTGTGATCGAGAATTAGAATTTTTTGATCACGAGTCCCACACATTTTAGGTACCGGGGTCAAGAGTCCCACTGGTTTGGGACTCTTCGATCAGGGTTATATATCGATGAATTCTGATGCCCAATTACCCATCGAATTTGGACTCAATATTTATGAGAGGTTTAATTAGTAATTTGATCGCTAATTAACTCAATTTGATTGAGTAATTATTTTTGGATCAAGTCCAATTGAATTGGATTCAGTTGGGTTTGACCCGATTAAGTTAAGAGTTGACCTAATCGTCGAGATGGTTTGGTCCCTGATTTGATCAGGGGTTGGGCTTAGTCAATTTCTGATTTGATTAGGATTTTATTGAGCCTAATTAAGCCTAATTAAGTTGGATTTAAATTAGTCTAATTGGACCTAACTTATTTGGTTCAATTAGGTTGGTTTAAATAATTAAACCACCTTGACTCAATCTCCATGTGCCACCTCACTTCCATTGCACCCATTTGGATTCATGAGAAGGAACTTCTCATGAATTTTTTTTCTCACACCAAGCCCTCTCCATGCCCCACTTTAATGTGCCAAATGGATGGATAAGGATGATTGGTTGGCCATTCAAATTCAAAATAAAGTTTGAATTTGAATGGGCAATCAATCTTTGCACCTTATCCCTTTTTTTACGTCCTATTTATTACATGAGAAAAGATTTCTCATGAAATCTCTCCATACACAATTTAAGCCATACCTCATGCCTTTAGTGGATAAGGGATGAGTTGGTGTCCATTTGAATTCAAAATTTGATTTGAATTCAAATGTGCAATTACTCATCTTTATCCTTTCTTTTGGATAAGACGTTTGACGTTGTTATAAAAGGAGGAGAAAAGTGGGGCGTGCAAGAAGAAGTTTTTTTGGAGAAAAATTCTTGGGCGTGAGAAGTCTTGTGCGTGAGAAGAAAGTTCATATCCTTCCAAGAGAAAAAGAAAGAAAAGAAAGAAAAGTGGGTGCAAGATTTTCGGTGAGTTCCCTAGAGTTTTAGCCTGGGGTTCGGGAAGTGAGAAAGTGAGCTACGAGTGTCGTGAGCCCACAAAATCTCAGAGAGATCTTTAACATTCTCTCAAGCATGTCTGTTGATGATCTGGAGTATTTGAAGAATCGATAGACATCGATCGAAGGAGTTCGATCAGCATCCGCCGTCAAAAGGGCTCTATAACGAGCTAGCACTCGTGAGGAGTCGATCAGATCGGGAGCTTCGTATGGACGATCAGCAGAGGCCAGACACACTGTGTGGCTGCATTGCAATGATGAGACTCTTCTGACGGTGATCAGATTGCGGCGATCTTCTATCCGCACAAAGGTATTGTGTTCTGAACACATTATAGTAAAGTATTTACTGTTCGAATTTGAATTTCAAATTTAAATGAATGCATGCTATATATCATATTTAGATTCTAGTGTAGGATAAATTTATGTTAATTAATTAAATTAATTAATATTTTTTCACTGTAAAATCATAATTTTGAAAAAATTTTAAAATTATCATTTTACCCCTGCACTGAATTTTCTCCACAAATGGTATCAGAGCCAGTTCTTAGATATGATATATATATTTGCATGCGTAGATTAACTTATAATCTAAAAGTTTAAATTTAAAATTTAAAATTCAAAATTTGAAATTTGAATTTTGAAAGTTGTTCGAAATTCAAAATTCAAAAAAAAAATTTGAAATTCAAAATTCAAAATTTGAATTTTAAAATTTGAAATTTGAAATTCAAAATTTAAAATTTAAAATTTAAAATTTGAAATTTGAAATTTAAAATTTGGGTGAAATTTCAAATTTGAAATTCAAAATTTGAAATTTGAAATTTGTTTGATATTTGAAATTCAAAATTTAAAATTTGAAATTTGAAATTTGAAATTTAAAATTTAAATTTTAAAATTGGTATATTTAGATATACTTGATCGAAGTAGCAAGTAATCGAATTGGGTTGGTTGCCATGGCCGTCCGGTCATAGGAGAAAAGTAGGGTTTAAAGGTCCTCTCCTCCCATTCGATGGGGTCTCCTATGGCGTTAGGGGTGCCGCTGCAATTATATTCCATGCAGATGAAGCAGCGAAAGGAATTAATTATAAAGTTTCAATTATAAAATTTATCATGAATGTGTTAGATTAGATCTAAAGGAATATTCATGATTCATTTTGATTGAGTTATTTTCTATTATGTAATTAGCAATAGGATTGCTATTTATGAAATATGCTGATCTATTTGTGAAATGAGTCAACATATTTGGTGAACAGAAAATAAAACCTTTCAAATTTAAAAATTATTTTCGAAATGCTAAACCCTGATCCATCAGTCCAAATACTTAATTAAAAGAATTAAGTGTTGTCTAGTAGGTCTAGAATTGTGAATTAAGACCTAAGATAATTGCATAAACTTGTGGGTCAATGGGTTAGATGGATTAGGTCCATAATTAGGTTAGACCTAAGGTTAGCTTAAAGAAATGGACTAAATTAGAGTAATTGGTCAAATCTAATCAAAAGTTGAATTAGATTAGGTCAAGGATACTTTAGACTCAACTCCAATAGTTGTAGTTGAATGGATCCATGTCTTTAACTAGACCAAGATGGACTTAATTCATGGCTATGCGGTGGAACCCAATTTAATAAGTTGATCAAATTAAAACTAATGAACTAGTTGGTGTCTAAGGTAAGTTTGGTATTTTGACTAGTGATTTTTAAGCGGAAGCTACTCGCAGTGATTCGATCTCTGACGAGTTAATGGCTTATCCCCACCACTGATCTCACTTATCTGGCCAACCTAGTGAATTAGGTTTTGATTAGATCACTTGGTGATAAGGGCTCACCCATGTCATTAGGTAAATCAGTTTGACTGATTTAGGTGCTCCTAATGCCAGCTTTAATTAAATCCTTTTTTAATCTGACTTGGTGAAGTCAGTGGGAGGATTGAAATTGACTGGATATTTTCTTCTCATCTATCCTTTAATAAAATCCTCAAAATTATTAGGTTCCTAAAAAATGATTAAGTTATGTTGATAACTAAGTCATAGCCTCCCATTAAGTGAGTGATAATGAGTCCATTAGCTTAATAATCATTGGAGGCCCAAAGGTCTGGTGCTTATTGACTAATAGAATTATCATTCATAGTATGATAATTTGGTTTGAGTCTTTTGATGGTGGTTAGGTTGGCCGACCAAAGTCGGGCTTGATCATTTATTGGTCCGATTCACCAAATCAAATCATGTTAATGGTTGGACCTAACCAGATTTTTTCAGTGGAGGCCAAAGCCTATTGATTAGGTTCTGGGGCAAAATTAATTACTAGAAGTTGTTTAAAGAAACAACTGGTTATGAACCTACCCATAGATGCACATAGGTTGACCAACAAAGTTGGGCTCATGTGTAGTCTGTGTGGATTCTAATACCCACTAAGAAATTAAAGTAATTCTTCGAATTGGAGGTTGAGGCTACCAGTTCGTAAAAATATTGAGAGAAATTTTAGACTAAAGTCCAAGTCTTTAGTTTTTATAATTTATGTACTAATAGAGGTCTGATTTTCCTTTATGCAGCTATGGCCACTACCCTGTCCCTCAGATCATTATTAGATAATGACAAGCTCATGGGACCTAATTTTGATAGCTGGTATCGAAAATTAAAAATCGTCCTTGAGCATGAGCGGATCCTTTATGTAGTAACGGATCCGGCACCTGAGGAGCCAGCCCCGAACATTAGAGGGACGGTCCGAGATACTTATCAGAAGTGGCTCAACGACCACACCACCGTACGGTGCATTATGCTGGCGGCAATGAATGATGAATTCAGCCGCAGATTCGAGAACGCCCAGCCACAGGAGATGCTTCAAATGTTGAACGACTCCTTTAGCACGCCTGACGATGTTGAAAGGCACAAAACTAGTTGTGCCATTTTCAATGCTCGGATGAGGGATGGAGCCTCAGTCACTGTCATGTACTGTACATGATCGAAATGATTGAGCGCCTAACTAAACTGGGCTTTCCCCTGCACGAGCAGCTCGGTAAGGATGCAATCCTTAATTCATTGCCCAAGTCCTTCCTCCCCTTCCTTACTCATTTTTGGATGACAAAGCCTGCAGTGAACTACCACGGTTTTTGGGGTTGCTGTAGAACTTTGAGAAGGATCACCAGCTCCATAAGGAGTCGGCGAATGTTGTGGGAGGGTCTTCTTCTGGTCGTCGACCCTTTAAGAAAGGGAAGAAGAAGAACAAGAAGAAGAAGAATAAGAAGGTGCAGCTGCATGCTGGGACATCTGCACAGGGTCAGACCAAGAAGCGCAAGCCCGACCAGAGCCAGGCGGAGTGCTTCTTTTGCAAGAAGCAGGGGCACTGGAAGAGAAACTGTCCTCTATACATTGCTTCCCTGGACCCGAACAGGCCGAAGAAGAAGCAAGGTACTTATATGATAACACCTTGTAACTTTTTCATTTGCGATACTACTGTCTGGGTATTGGATACCGAAAGCTCTTATCATATTTGTAATTCGATGCAGGGTCTGTAGGTCAGTAGGAGATTTGATGAAAGCTGTTGGTGCAAAAATCTGCTTGCACCGGAGAAGCTGGAGTTGGGGAAGCCGCAATCGCCGCCGGGACCTGCAAAGGAAGTCTAAACTGGAGGTGGGGTTGCTCCGGCAAGACCTTCCGACGCTCAAGTCAGTTCTCTGTCTCAACAAGAATGGAGTGCTCGAATAGAGAATTTAGCAGAGTTTTGAGATAAGAAGTGAGCTTATAGAATAACGTATCTGGGTCCCCCTTTTTATAGGCAGAGGAGGTAACGGATTGATGGCGACGTTTGTAACCGCCTAGTAGTGGGCCGCCCATAGTCAGGAGGAATCTACTGCGAAGAGTAGTGGAGTAGACCCGTGGCCATCACTGGGGCGTGCCACGTGGAATCTGCCGCGGGAAGTGGGGCGCGGATGCTGTCGCATCTTGCCAGCGGATGAGAGAATCGTGCGATATCCGTTGCAGGAGGTGGAGCAGGATCGCGGCCGTTTATCATGGCCTGTCAGGTAGTAATGGAGCCGCGTGGGCGTGGGATCCGTCGTAGGGAGTGGAGCAGTGTTGCAACCGTTACTGCGGCCTATCAGGGAGTGATGGAGCTGTGCAGAGTCCGCCGCAGGAAGTGGAGCAGGGTCATGGCCGTGATTGTGGCCTGGGAGTGCAGATCTACTGGTTGAAGCTCGACAGCGGTCGGAGTCCGGCCCTCGTAGGGGTCTGGGCGGAGTCCTCCTTGCGATTGGGGTCGTGGGTGGAGCCCGGCTCCCGTGGGAGTCCGGGTGAATCCCCTGCAATCAAAATCAGATATAGAGTCGGCTCCCGTAGGAGTCCGGACAAGGCTTACCAGCAGCTGACGTTGTGGACGGAGCCCGGCTCTCGTAGGGGTCCAGGCGGAGTCTTCCTTGCGATGGGTGGAAATTGTCGGTGGATTCCGGCTCCCGTGGGAGTCCGGGTGAATCCCCTGCAATCTAAATCAGATACAGAGTCCGGCTCCCGTAGGAGTCCGGACATGGCTTACCAGCAGCTGACGTTGTGGACGGAGCTCGGCTCCCGTAGGAGTTCGGGCGGAGTCCACCTGAGGTTGTAGTTGTTGGCGGAGTCCGGCCCCCGTAGGAGTCCGGACGGAGTCCGGACACGGTCTGTCTATAGACGTCGGAGTTGAGGACGGAGTCCGGCTCCCGTAGGAGTCCGGACGGAGTCCGCTTGCGGTTGATGTTGTCGGCGGAGTCCGGCTCCCGTAGGAGTCCGGATGAAGGCTGCTTGCAGCTGTCGGGGTTGAGGACTAAGCCCGGCTCCCGTAGGAGTCCGGGCGGAGTTTTCCTGCAATTAAAGTCAAAGGAAAGATCCGGCTCCCGTAGGAGTCCGGACGGGGGCTTACCATCGATTGGAGTTGCGGATGGAGCCCGGCTCCCGTAGGAGTCCAGGCGGAGTCCGCTTGCGGTTGACGTTGTCGGCGGAGTCCGGCTCCCGTAGGAGTCCGGACGAAGGTTGCTTGCAGCTGTTGGAGTTGAGGACGAAGCCCGACTCCCGTAGGAGTCTGGGTGTAGTCTCCCTGCAATGAAAGTCAAAGGAGAGGTCCGGCTCCCATAGGAGTCCGGACGGGGCCTTACCAACGATTGGAGTTGAGGGTGGAGTCCGGCTCCCGTAGGAGTCCGGGCGGAGTCTGCTTGCGGTTGACGTTGTCGGCGGAGTCCGGCTCCCGTAGGAGTCCGGACGAAGGCTGCTTGCAGCTGTTGGAGTTGAGGACGAAGCCCGGCTCCCGTAGGAGTCCGGGTGTAGTCCGCTTGCGGTTGACGTTGTCGGCGGAGTCCGGCTCCCGTAGGAGTCCGGGCGGAGTTGTCATGTAGTCGATCCTACTGAGGACTTCGGCTGTGGATATTTTATATCCAACACCAGTCCCCCTACTTCCGAGTTTGAATTTCAAACGAAGGAAGTATAGAGAGAGAGATGGGCACAGCCGAAGCCGCCCCTTCGAATCCTGCGCACTGCCGCCTCCAGATATTTCGGCATTAAATGTGGCGTGCCGGAGTCTTTTCGAATTGGAGCGGTACGAGGGGACGCTTCAAAATTCCCACAGGTACACTGGTCTAGGTACTGTGCAATTATAATGTTGCCAACCGTCAGCCGCTTTTAGCCGCCTGCCAGAGGGGAGTGGGACACGTGTCGGATGCGGACTGGCCTGGGGGATTCGCGATCATTATGGCGCCGGATCCCAGGGTCTATTTAAACCCGTCTTCCCACCTTTAGGCATCCTACTCCGTTCCTGAGTTCTCACCAGCATCTGTCTTCTCCTCGAGAGCCCTGCTTCAGTGAGCATCTTCTCGAGCCGTAGGCGTCTCCCGTCCCTCAGGTCTCTCAGAGTGATATAGGTTAGTGCCAACCTTCTTCTCATCACCTAGGGATTTCATTTCTGTCATTATTTTTCTTGCATCCCTCCGAGTTAGTCTGTGGTCTCTCGTTCCCCTTTCGGTCCGTCTTCTTAGGGTCCTTTAGATCCCCCCTTCGAAACTACTCAAAATGTCCTCTGGCTCTTCTGCTCCCTGCAGTTCTGAGAGCTCTTCCGCCTCAAACCCTCAAGTTTCCGTTTCTGCAGATGAACCTGCATTTGGGGCCGGGCCCCGCCCGGTTTTCGCACAGGGCACCATTCCGTGTTCCTTGACCTCGGAGGAACTCCTTCTGATAAGGGTTCAGTATGGAGTTCCTCCGGAGTATGACTTGGAACTGCCAGGCCCTTCTGACCGGGCCAGTAATCCTCCACCTGGTCGCTTCTGTTTGTACCAGGAAGTGTTCCGTGCTGGACTCCGGCTTCCGCTTCCTTCTTTTGTTGCCGCCCTCTTCCGTTTCTTAGACATCTCCTTGGCTTCCGTGGCCCCGAACTCTTTTAGGTTTTTGATAGGATTTCTCTCCCTCTGCCACGTAGTCGAGGTCCAGCCGTCTCTCTCCTTGTTTAGGCATTTTTATACCTTCAAGCGCCATCCTTCGGCGAAAGATTGGTGGTACTTCTCCCCCCAGTTCGGTAAGAAGGGGTTGCTGAAAGGCGCTCCTTCTTCAATCCACAATTGGAAGGGGAAATACCTCTTCATCCACTGCCCGACCCTGAAACTGGGCCTGCCCCCTTGGGGCTCTTTGAGGGATTCTGTCCGTCGGGCTCCCAGCCTGGGGGAGGATGACCTTCAGGCCGCCCAGAAGCTTCTAACTTATCCCGCTCCTTCCCTTTCTAATCTTCTGAGGGAGCAGCTTCTTTTCAACGTCGGCCTGAGCCCCCAAGATCCAGCGAGTATTCATCTTATCTTTTCTTTTCTTGCCTTTCTTCTCTTCTTCTCTTTACCTCTTTTTCCTTCCCTTTCTCTTTCTTCTTCTCTTCTTTTTCTTCTTTTCTTTTCTTTTTTTTTTTTTTTTGACTTCTGACTCTTGATTGATTGGTGTTGCTTCTTTTTCCCCTTTTTCTTCTCTTTTTTAGGAATGGACGCCGAAGCAGCACGGATGCTCGCCAGGGGCATGAGGGCTCAGAAGAGAAAGGGCGCTGGGACCTCCGGATCGGCGAAGAGGGCCCGGAAGGAGGAGACGAGCCTGGCTGCGCCCGTCCAGGCAGCCCCGGCCATCGACATTTCCTCAGATGTCGAGCCGGTGGCCCCCTGGGCCTCCTCGAGGAGCCCGCCGACTGGGGCCCCCGCTCCGGGGGTTCGCTTCACGGAGGCGCCCGTCGTGGGGAGGAGGAGGAAATCGGTGGCTCGCAGGGTGAGTAGCCACCGAACTACCGCAGACGAGTCCCTCTGCTCCGAGGAGGGGTCGGAGAATCCTTTCAATGACAGAGACCTGATCAGGCAGCTGATCGACGGCTGCATTCTATCTGACGTCGTGGAGAGGATCGACCACGCCGACCTTGAGCAGCGGGCTTGGGACTCTTTGGGGTCCTTCCTTGAGGTAAGCAGATCTTTATTTACACGGCTACTTGGCCTTTGTTCTCATTCCCCAGCCACCCTTGCAGATTGGGCACCAGCTCTTCGCCTATATCGAGGCGGTGAGCCACGCGAGGAGGGACGTCCTTCAGGCGGAGGAACGCTGCCAGGTCGAGGTTGCTCGCCTCCAAGCAAAGATGGCCGAAGTCACCACCCTCCAGGAGGCCTTGGAAAGGGAGAAGCAGGCCCGGGAGGAGGAGAGGCAGATCTTGGAGGAATCGGTGAGGAAGGCAGAGGCCGAGGTCGCCCACTTGGTCGAGCAAACTCCGGTCCTGGTCTCGGAGGCCAGAGCCCTTGCAGTGGAGGAATTCAAGGCCTCCGCGGAGATGAGGGACTTGAACGTCCAATTCGGCCAAGAAGCGTTCACCAAGGGGTTCGATCTCTGTCAAGAGAAGGTGGCCAGCAAATTCTCCGAGCTCGACCTCAGCTTCCTTGAGGAGTCTGAAGATGAGGCCGGTCCCTCGTCGGCCGCCACTGCTGTCGCAACCCCCGCGCCGAGTTCTCCACCCCCCGCCCCTGAGGTCTGATACCTCGGATCTTTGTACTTTTACTTCGTCGCAATTTTTTTTTTCTGTTTGTCTTCTTCAAAAATCATTCAATAAAGTTGAATTTCTTGTTGTAGATGGCTTCTCCTTCCCCCTTCTCCTTCTTTCTGCTTTTCTTCTTGCAATGAGTCGCTCTTTGATGCTTTTACCTTCCGATGGCAGTGTCCTGCAGAAGCACTCCCCTTGCCCCTGGGGGTCCCGCTGAAATCGACGATTCAGCGGTTGAAAAAGGAGGTCCTTCACCTGACGAAGAAGTTGAAGAAGATGGAAGGTGAGCTCTGCAAATCGAGAGAAGGCCATTCTGAAGCCGCCGCTGAGGCCGCCCACTTTCAGAGTCTCCACGTGAAGGCGATCATGGATTACAGTCGGAGGAAGGTGAACTTCACAAAGGAACTCGAGGAATGCAAGAAAAGCACCAGCGACCGAATTTGGGCTCAAGAAGCCAGGATCAGCACCCTTAAGGTGGAACTGTCAGCTGCGGAGAGGAAGATCGGCCAGCTGGAAGGAAATTCATCTTGGCTCTTGGCCCGGGTCGATGATGAACAGAAATGGTCACAGAAGGTCTTCGACCTTCAGAAGCAGCTTCAAGACGTCAAGATGAGCCACGACGTGCAGTGGGCTAGCTGTCGCAGGCAGGTGGAAGAGTATAAAGGGAGATTTCAGACGGCGGCCGATGAAGTCGTTCATCTCCAGAGGCAACTGGCTAACAGGGCGCAGCTTACTTCCGCCCAAGATTCTGAAGAGCTCCAAGCCCTAAGAGGCACTGTTGAGGGGATTTCTATCTCCCTCGGGGAGAAGACAGCCGAGCTGCAACAAGTGAAGATCCAACTGGCACTTGAGCGGCGGGCCATCGCGGATGCGGAGGCGGAGTCCGAAATTTTGAGGAAGAGGCATCGAGAGGCAGAGGCTGAGAGCCAGCAACTTCGTCGGGCGCTCCAGGATGCGCTGCGGAAGAGAGAAGAGCTAGAAGGAGAAATAGAGAATCTGAGACAGTCCTGGTTGAGGGACGGAATAGATAACTCTAGGTCGGAGAGAGCAGGGCCTCCTTAGAGCTCTTTTTATCTTTCTGTCTTATCATGTAGTTACTTCCTCTTTGTCGTTTTGCTCTTCTTTCCTCGGCCTTCCTGGCTTTGTAGTGTGTATATCGGAAATGGAATAAAAAGAGCATTTTGCGTTACCTCATCCGCGCGCTGCACTAATATCGCTGTCTGTCGGACCTTTCTTGCCATTTGACTTGCCTGATGTAGACGTCATTGGGAGGGGGCTTTTTCCTTTCATCTGATCTTGTTAGCTGGCCAGGTTTCACCACCATTAACCCTTGCTGCAGAAGTCGTGGATGGAGCCTGACTCTCGTAGGAGTCCGGCTGAAGTCTTCCTTGTAGGCGGAACCCGGCTCCCGTAGGAGTCCGGGTGAAGTCTTCCTTGTAGGCAAAACCCGGCTCCCGTAGGAGTCCGGGTGAAGTCTTCCTTGTAGGCAAAACCCGGCTCCCGTAGGAGTCCGGGTGAAGTCTTCCTTGTAGGCGGAACCCGGCTCCCGTAGGAGTCCGGGTGAAGTCTTTCTTGTGGGCCGAATCCGGCTCCCGTAGGAGTTCGGGTGAAGTCTTTCTTGTGGGCGGAACCCGGCTCCCGTAGGAGTCCGGGTGAAGTCTTCCTTGTGGGCGGAACCCGGCTCCCGTAGGAGTCCGGGTGAAGTCTTCCTTGTAGGCGGAACCCGGCTCCCGTAGGAGTCTGGGTGAAATCTTCCTTTGCGTCGTGAATGGAACCCAGCTCCCGTAGGAGTCCGGGCCTTCCATTTTGCTCGAGCCGGTGTGAGGTTCTCCTCTCATTATCAGCCTGACTGTGGGGGCGCGTTAGGGCGCTGTAAGGCCTCTCCCCCCATCCGGTCTAAAAGAACCGGGCCTTCGACTTTGCTCATGTCGGGATGAGGTTCTCCTCCTGTTCCTGACATGGCTGTGGGGGCACATTAGGACGTTGTAAGGCCTCTCCCCCCATCCAGTCTAAAATAATCGGGCCTTCGACTTTGCTCATGTCGGGATGAGGTTCTCCTCCTGTTCCTGACATGGCTGTGGGGGCACATTAGGGCATTGTAAGGCCTCTCCCCCCATCCGGTCTAAAAGAACCGGGCCTTTGACTTTGCTCATGTCAGGACGAGGTTCTCCTCCTGTTCCTGACATGGCTTTGTTTTTGGAGGGATCATATCCAGTCATAATAAATCCACGCCAGGTGGGAAGAGCACGTTAAGTAGAAAGGAAATTAGATTCAAGGTGAAATCGTAAGTGATATATTTACAGTTTTTCCGCTCCTTCTTGAGGCCCTCCAGTGATGGAGTCGATGGTCCCGATGGGAGGCCGGTCCCCGGGTTGCTCCTCCCTTCTCTGCGGTTTAGGCTGTGGAAGGGCTCTTGGCCGGTCTCCTCTACCCTCAGGCCTGCGGCGGATGAATCTGTCGAGTCGACCTCGCCGAATGAGCTCCTCGATCTCGTCCTGGAGCTGGATGCATTTCTCTGTGTCGTGGCCGTGGTCGCGGTGGTAGAGGCAGAACTTGTTGGGGTTGCACTTTCCGGGGTGTGTGCGCATCCTCTCCGGCCTAGGAAGCTGCTCCCTGACCTCCATTAATACCTGGGCCTTCGAGGCGTTGAGGGGGGCGTAGTTGCGGAATCTCCCTGGTGGGGAACCCCGCCGAACCCCACGGTCCGGGCTTCTCTGCCTGCGTGCCCGGGGTGGAGTATGGGCGCGCTTATGTCCAGGAGGGGATCGAGAACGCGGCCGGGCTTCCTTTGGCCTTTTCTCAACTACGGGCTTACTCGAATCTCCCGCTTGCCGCTCCCTTGCTGTCTCTTCATCCTTCATTTTGAAGGCTTCTTTCGCTCGGGCGTATCCTTCAGCCCGAGCCAGTAAATCGGCAAAATTTCTGAGGTACTTCTTCTCCAGGGAGAACAAAAGATCATTCTTCTGAAGGCCACCTTTCAGGGCAGCCATGGCAACTGATTGGTCTAAGTTCCGGACCTCCAACGCCGCGATGTTAAAGCGGTTGACGTAGGCCCGTATGGACTCCCCTTCCCTCTGCTTGATGTTGATGAGGGACTCCGAACCCTTCCGGGGGCGCCAGCTGCTGACAAAATGGGCCACAAATTGGTGGCTCATTTGATCGAAGAAAAAGATGGTACCCGGCTTCAAGGCCGAGTACCAGTTCCTCGCTGCTCCCTTCAAAGTAGACGGAAAAGCCCGGCATAAGATGGCGTCAGGAGCGCCGTGAAGCAGCATCATCATTCGGAAGGCCTCCAGATGATCAACCAGGTCCAAAGTCCCATCGTAGCTTTCGAACTGGGGAAGCTTAAAGTTTGGCGGGATCGGTTCCTGCATAATCATTTGAGAGAAGGGAGGGTCAGTACAAATATCCTCACCATAAGCGGGGGGCGCGTGGCGGAGTTCTTCAATCCGCCGGTTCATCTCCTGGAGCCTCCGGTCTAGGAAATCCTCTCGACTTCGAGTCTCGAGGGTCCTCTGGCAGAGCGGGGGTAGGGATCTTCCAGGGGTGGAGTCGTGGTCCGATTGAGGGCTCTCTACCCTCGGATTTGTTTTCCCGAGAAGGACGGGGCGGCTGGCCCAGGTGGCCCGCCTCGCCGTCGGGTTCTGACATTCTGGAGATGCCCTTTCCGGATGCGCCGACGCCTGCAGTTGCTGCTGCTGCATTGCTTGCACAGCTTCGATGAGGCCTCTGACCTGCTGTGCCAGCAAGTCAAATTGCTCCGCGCTGACCGCCGCCGCTGGAGGAGGAGGAGGAGGCTGAGAAACAGGAGGGGAGGCCGGAGCCTGAGATCTGGCCGCGAAGGCCGTGGACCGTCGTGTGGACGTCTTGCGTGGAGGCATCGAGCGTGGATCTCGTGGGGGAAAATTAGGAGTGGGTGTCGGAGAGACGATCGGAGGTGGCTCCGTTGAACACTCCTTTAAGAACAAGGGTACTGCGAAGGTTCAGGGCCCTTCCTCTAGCGCCAATCCTGTTGGTGCAAAAATCTGCTTGCACCGGAGAAGCTGGAGTTGGGGAAGCCGCGGTCGCCGCCGGGACCTGCAAAGGAAGTCTAAACCGGAGGTGGGGTTGCTCCGGCAAGACCCTCCGACGCTCAAGTCAGTTCTCTACCTCAACAAGAATGGAGTGCTCGAACGGAGAATTTAGCAGAGTTTTGAGATAAGAAGTGAGCTTATAGAATAACGTATCTGGGTCCCCCTTTTTATAGGCAGAGGAGGTAACGGATTGATGGTGACGTTTGTAACCACCTGGTAGTGGGCCGCCCATAGTCAGGAGGAATCTACTGCGAAGAGTAGTGGAGTAGACCCATGGCCATCACTGGGGCGTGCCACGTGGAATCTGCCGCGGGAAGTGGGGCGCGGATGCTGTCGCATCTTGCCAGCGGATGGGAGAATCGTGCGATATCCGTTACAGGAGGTGGAGCAGGATCGCGGCCGTTTATCGTGGCCTGTCAGGTAGTAATGGAGCCGCATGGGCGTGGGATCCATCCTAGGGAGTGGAGCAGTGTTGCGACCGTTACTGCGGCCTGTCAGGGAGTGATGGAGCTGCGCAGAGTCCGCCGCAGGAAGTGGAGCAGGGTCATGGCCGTGATTGTGGCCTGGGAGTGCAGATCTGCTGGCTGAAGCTCGGCAACGGTCGGAGTCCGGCCCCCATAGGGGTCTGGGTGGAGTCCTCCTTGCGATTGGGGTCATGGGTGGAGCCCGGCTCCCGTGGGAGTCTGGGTGAATCTCCTGCAATCAAAATCAGATACAGAGTCCGGCCCCCGTAGGAGTCCGGACAAGGCTTACCAGCAGCTGACGTTGTGGACGGAGCCCGGCTCTCGTAGGGGTCCAGGCGGAGTCTTCCTTGCGATGGGTGGAAATTGTCGGCGGAGTCCGGCTCCCGTGGGAGTCCGGGTGAATCCCCTGCAATCTAAATCAGATACAGAGTCTGGCTCCCGTAGGAGTCCGGACATGGCTTACCAGCAGTTGACGTTGTGGACGGAGCCCGGCTCCCGTAGGAGTCCGGGCGGAGTCCACCTAAGGTTGTAGTTGTTGGCGGAGTCTGGCCCCCGTAGGAGTCCGGACGGAGTCCGAACACGGTCTGTCTGTAGACGTCGGAGTTGAGGATGGAGTCCGGCTCCCGTAGGAGTCCGGATGGAGTCCGCTTGCGGTTGATGTTGTCGGCGGAGTCCGGGTCCCGTAGGAGTCCGGACGAAGGCTGCTTGCAGCTGTCGGGGTTGAGGACTAAGCCCGGCTCCCGTAGGAGTTCGGGCGGAGTTTTCCTGCAATTAAAGTCAAAGGAAAGGTCCGGCTCCCGTAGGAGTCCGGACGGGGGCTTACCATCGATTGGAGTTGCGGATGGAGCCCGGCTCCCGTAGGAGTCCGGGCGAAGTCCGCTTGCGGTTGACGTTGTCGGCAGAGTCCGGCTCCCGTAGGAGTCCGGACGAAGGCTGCTTGCAGCTGTTGGAGTTGAGGACGAAGTCCGGCTCCCGTAGGAGTCCGGGTGTAGTCTCCCTGCAATGAAAGTCAAAGGAGAGGTCCGGCTCCTGTAGGAGTCCGACGGGGGCTTACCAACGATTGGAGTTGAGGGTGGAGTCCGGCTCCCGTAGGAGTCCGGGCGGAGTCCGCTTGCGATTGACGTTGTCGGCGGAGTCCGGCTCCCGTAGGAGTCCGGACGAAGGCTGCTTGCAGCTGTTGGAGTTGAGGACGAAGCTCGGCTCCCGTAGGAGTCCGGGTGTAGTCCGCTTGCAGTTGATGTTGTCGGCGGAGTCCGGCTCCCGTAGGAGTCCGGGCGGAGTTGTCATGTAGTCGATCCTACTGAGGACTTCGGCTGTGGATATTTTATACCCAACAAAAGCGATGTTGGGAAATATGTCCCAAAAAGCCAATCGTCAAGCTGTTGACGGTTGAGCAATCAAGTATTGTAATTGATTTGTTAATAAATAAAATATATTTGATATTTTCATCATAAGCTTTCATCTTCTAATGAACTCCGTTGTTATGATGAAGTCCTTGGGACAATTTAGATTCGATAAAGAGAGGATTTATCGATTAGTTCTTAAAACTATTCGCAACCAAATGATAGGCTGTTAATAAGGACGACAGCTTCTATCGAGCATAGGTCGCTGTAGGCCATATGGGATGGTTGTCCTCTTAACCAAGGAGTGTGGAGACACTGGTATGGCATACAGGTGAGATGTAAGGGTACATCATCATTGAACGTGACCAACTCCAGAGCATTCTGCTGTCGAGAATGTCTCTGATGGGATATAGGTATAAGTGTCTCTTAGACCTGAGATCGTCTCAGTGACTTGCAAGCAACTCACTGTGCTTTGGTACTGGACTAACTGAATTTTTAATTCAGAGACGGAAGGCTTTTTGGTACAGTCAAGTACTTGCGAAGTCAGAGTGTGATCGAGATGGGATTGACCACTCCAAGAGTTGGAGAAGAATGAGTCGCTGTATTTCAATTTAGCAAAACCTTGGCCAGGATAATCCATCAGATGGATTTGATATTTTGAAATACAATGTGGACAACCTGATCAGAGTTGACAGTTGAACTCTGGGGTGTCCTATGATCATTTTGGTCAAGGAGATGAATTATATGAAAACTATATCCGCATGGGTTCTAAGGATGTTGTTCTACACATTCGACCTATCCGGTCGTCGGGTACCATTGCTAGATAGTCACTTCGATTGGTATAGAAATTTATTCCTGTGCTACCGACTTAGGTTCGGACCTATGAGATCACACATATTAGAGTTCATGATCCGATCGGATGGTTGATCAACGATTAAGAATCGTTCTAGGGTTAAATGATCAATACGATTGACATTTAACCCAGTGCAAGTGTTGCAGGAGGATCGATTAGCAATTCGATTGCTAATTGGCTTAATTTGATTAAGCCAATGGACTAAGATTAAGTCTAATTAAATATAATTTAATTAGATTTGGTTTTTGCTTGATTGGATCAAGTCCAATTGGTTTATTGGATAAGCCAAGTGCAAGGAAAAACTAGTCCTAGTTCAACTAGGACTTGGGTCAATCTAATTTCTAATTTGATTAGAAAATTAAATCAGATTTAAATCTAATTTAATCTGATTAAATTAGGTTCTTAATTAGGTTAAGACCTATTTTAATTAGGTTGATCTAATTTTGGTTTGATTTGGTTGGAGAAACCAAATTAAAACAAGTCATAAGATAGAATCCTAGTAAGACTAGGATTCCACCTTGCACCACATAAGCCTTCCCCACGCCCTCTCTCTCATTCAACGCCAATCTCCTCTTATTTTGTGTGACAAAAGCCCTCTCCCAGGTCTCTCCCACATTCACAAAAGGTCTCCTCTCTTCTTTCTTACATGGAAGGTGGTTTGGATCAAATCAAAAAGGAATAAGTTTGGATTTCGAATTCTATGAGATAGAGTTTTAGAAATCCAAAACTCTTTCAATTTTGCACCGAATTTATCCAAATTTTTTTTAGAATTTTTGTGGGTTTTAGGATACATATTTTTCACCCTTTGCTAATGATCCATGTATGAAAATAAGGAAGAGGTGCTCAAGAGTTGGGCGCCCCTTATCTTGCCATGTTTGGATAAGCCTTGACTAGGTATTTGACCTAGACAAGGACTCTGTCATATCTCTCTGTATAAAATGAGTTTCTTCATAAAATTTTTGAAGAAGATAGAGATTTGAGATATCTTTGGGCCATCCAAAAATTAGAGATAAAGACCTTTGGGTCGTGGAGATATAATAGACATAAGTTAGGGTGTCTAGAGAGAAAAACGAGAAGAAGAAGAGGGTCTTCTTCTAGGGTTATTTGTTTTCATATCTTTCCTCCCTCCATCTTGAGTTTCCTGAGAGCGTCTCAGATCTGAAACTCCTCTTCTACTTTCCATCTTTGAAAGAGTCTAAATCAAGAAGAAGGAGGCACCTGATCAACCATCAAAGAAGGATCAGCGCAGTACTAGCATACTGTGCTGATTTTCTGAAGCAGGACTTCTGATCGAGATTCGTGGGCTCGTGTGGACGACTCTTAGAGGCCGGACACGTGTGCGGCTTGCAACATCATCCTCAAGTCCGAATCAGCAAGGTTAGAATGTCTAACTTGCAAGGTAACAGATCTGATCTATTGTTTAATACATACATTAGATGTAGTATAGAAACATGTTGATATGATCAACATGTAGTTCATTCTATATTTATATATTTTAATTTATGATTTAATGCTATGTAATAATCATGTAATAGGATCTTAGATCTAAGAATTTTCTGGTTTTAAAAAATAAATTTTGATTTATTTTAGTCTTCCGCTGTATGATCTTGAAAAAGTTTCAAGATCTAACCCTGAAACCCTAGATCTGGTTCCTACAATTGGTATCAGAGCATAGGTTCTTTATTACATGATTATTTATACATGCTTAGATTAGATCTAATTTATAATCTAATTATTAAATTTAAAATTAAAATTTTAGATCAATCACAAACTGCAAGGTTGTCCTGCTGTAAGGTTTACCCCTTACAGTGCAAAGGTTGTCCTAGTTTGTGTAGATCTATCTTTAATCATAAATTTATCAGATATGATCTAGATTAAATTTATGATTTATTAAATTTAAAAGATATTTAAATCTAAAATAAAATCTCTTTGTTAATATTTTTTGTGCAAAGAAATTGTTTAAAGTTAAAATTATTTCAATTACATGAACCTGTTTAGATTAGATCTAAAGTAGTTTCATGTTTATTTCACTTGCATCTTAATTATGAATCAAACATGCAATATGGTTGGTAGAATCATATTGTAAAATTATTTTACAAATATGAAAATTATTTTTTAAAAAGCCGAACCCAACCCTTAGCCCAAAACTTAATTAAGAATTAAGAAGTTGTTTGATTAGGTTCTAGGATTGTGAATTGAAGAACCTAAGACACAAACCATAACACATTGGGTTAATGGGTTAGTGGGAATTAGGTCCATTAATTGGGTTAGACCTATGGTTAGATTAAAGATGGACTTAATTAGAGAATTGACTAAATCTAATCAATTGTTGTCTTAGATTAGGTCAAGGATTCTCTAGATCAATTACAATAGTTGTAGTTGGTCAAGTCCATATCTTTAACGAGAATCAAATGGACTTGATTCTTGACTAAGCGGTCTAGCACGAACTGTTAGGTTGATCTAATCGAAACTAATTAAACCAGTTGGTGTCTAAGGTAAACCAGACCGGTGGTTTTTAATTGGGAGCCTGCTTACCTGGTCATTTCTGATGGTGTCTAAGGCAAGCTTTGGCAGACCCTCCCACTGATCGAACTTACCTGGCCTCTTGGTGAAATTATGTTTTGATCGGATTACTTGACTATTCGAGCTGACCCATGTCAGCTAGGTAAATCAGTGTGACTGATTTAGGTGCTCCTAGACCAGCCCTTTTAATGGTCTCCCTTAAGCTGACTTGGTGAAGCCAGTGGGAGGATCATGATAAGCTGGTTCATCTGACCTCATTCTCTATATTATTTAAATCCTCTAAAATTATTAGGTCCTTAAAATGATAAAGTTATGGAGATAACTGAGTCATAGCCTCCCATTAAGGTGTTTGATAATGAGTCCATTAACTCAATAATCATTGCAGACCCAAAGGCCTGGTGCTTGTTGACTAATGGAATTATCACTCATCATATGACGACTTGGAAGTATCTCTCTAATGGTGGTTAGGTGAGCCAACCAAAGTTGGGCTTAATCATTCATTGGTTAGATACACCAAGTATGATCATGTTAATGGTTGGACCTAATCGGATCCTTACAGTGGAGGCCAAAGCCTACTGATTAGGTTTCTGGGGCAAAATTAAAATTACTAAAAATTATTTAGAGAAACAATTGGTTATGAACCTACTCTTAGATGTACATGGGTTGGCCAACCAAAGTTAGGCTTGTGTGCAGTCTAAGTAGATTCTAGTACCCACTAAGGAATTAGGATAATTCCTCGAATTGGAGGTAGAGGCTACCAATTCGAATAAAATAGTGAGAGAAACCTTTTGGTTAAAGTCCAAATCTTTAAGTTTAATGAATCAATTACTAATTAGGTTATGGTTCTCCTTTGTGCAAATATGGCCACTTCCCTATCGCTCCGATCATTGTTGGACAATGATAAGTTGGTGGGATCCAACTTCGGTAGCTGGTACCGAAAGTTGAAGATAGTCTTAAAGCATGAACGGATCCTATATGTGATAATGGATCCTGCACCTGAGGAGCTAGCTGTCAATGCATGTGGAACAGTCAAAGACACTTACCAGAAGTGGCTCAGTGATCGGACCACGGTGTGCTGTATCATGCTGGCTACCATGAGCGACGAGTTCAGTCGCAGATTCTAGACGGCTCAGCCAAAGGACATGCTTCAAGTGTTGGAGGATGCCTTTAGCACACCCGATGACGTAGAGAGGCACAAGACTCATTGTGCCATCTTCAATGCCAAAATGCGGGATGGTGCCTCTATCACTGATCATATATTGTACATGATCGAGCTGATGGAACGATTGAGCAAGCTCGACTTTTCCTTGCATGAGCAGCTTGGGAAAGATGCAATACTGAACTCACTGCCCAAGTCTTATCTCCCATTCCTCACTCATTATAGAATGACAAAGCCTGAAGTAAATTACCACGGATTACTGGGGTTGCTTCAGAACTTTGAGAAGGATCACCAACTCCTCAAGGAGTCGGTGAACTCAGTGGGAGGTTCGTCTTCTGGTTCTCGACCCTTTGAGAAAGGAAAGAAGAACAAGAAGAAGAAAGTGAAGAAGATGCAAGTTCAGGCTGGGACATCAGTGTAGAGCCAGACCAAAAAGATCAAGCCTGATAAGAGTCTATTCTACTGGCAAGCACCCTAGATTAGATAGTATCTACTTATGGCACTGTAGGCTAGGTCGTATAAACAAGAACAGAATAAACAGGTTGACTCAAGAGGGAATCCTCGAAGTCAGTGATTGTGAATCACTTCCAACCTGTGAGTTCTGTCTTCTTGATAAAATGACCAAGTCACCTTTTACTGAAAAAGATGAGAGAGCTACTGAGCTCTTGGGCCTAGTACATACTGATGTATGCGGGCCCATGAGCACCAGTGCTAGAGGTGGATATTTCTATTTCATAATTTTTATGGATGACCTATCCTGATATGGATATGTCTATCTAATCAAACATAAGTCGGATTCATTTGAAATATTCAAACGATTCCGAAGTGAAGTAGAAAAATAAATTGAGAAGAGTATTAAAACTCTTCGATCTGATCGAGGAGAAGAATACCTTTCTAGTGAGTTTCTCACATATCTAAGAGAGAATGTGATTCTCTCCCAATGGACTCCTCCAGGAACACCACAGCATAATGGTGTGTCTGAAAGGAGGAATCGGACTCTGTTAGACATGGTTCGATCCATGATGGGTTTTGCTAGCTTGCCGATATCCTTCTGGGGATATGCACTCGAATCGACCTGTTATTTGTTAAATAGAGTTCCAAGTAAGTCTGTAATTAAGACTCCATATGAGATATGGATGGGACGTAAGCCAGCACTTTTACACCTTAGGGTCTGGGGGTGCCCGGCCTATGTCAAACGATTAGTCACAGACAAACTTGGACCTAGGTCTGACAAATGCTCATTCATAGGGTACCCCAAAGAGACAAAAGGATATTTTTTCTACCATGCTGATGAACAAAAGGTGTTCGTCAGCCTTAAGGCAATCTTTTTAGAAAAGAAGTTCCTTGGTGAAGGAACCGTTGCCTCTAAGGTTGAACTTGATGAAGTTCAACAGGTAGAAGGACTGACACCAATAGCTAAACCTGAGTTTGATATGATTTGTTGCCCAGCTATGCAACCCAAGAGGGGGGGGTGAATTGGGTTTCTAAAAATTTTAGGCTTAATCAATTACTTATGATGAATGAGAACAAAGACTTTAAATCAAGATTAATTTTCTAAAGCAAGAATGCAAGGATATGATAAAGAAATAAAGCGAAACAATAAAGCACACCACAAACACAAGGATTTATAGTGGTTCGGTGCCAACCTTGCACCTACATCCACTCCCCAAGCTCCTACTTGGGAATTCTAATCCACTATACTTGTATTCAATCCGAATACAAACGTCGGAAACTCCGACACTAGCTATCACAAGCTAGTCTACTTATTTTCTGGGTACAAGCCAACCCAAAATACTCCGATTTCAGGTTCGGATCAACCTTCCCTTGTTTTGGAAACCCTCCAAAAATAAGAACAAATACTCACAAAGAGTAAAAATAGCTTAGAGCACAAATTAATACAATAACAGCTCCTTAAATGAGCGAATATAACAAAAAAAACTTTACTCAAATGAAGTATCCCCTTTTGGATTTTCTCAAGGTGGATGAACGCTTGAATGAATGCTTGAGAAGAAGATGATCTTTGATTGAGGACTTCTTGAAGGCTTTGAAAGATCTCTTGATTAAGGTTGAACAATAGGCGTGAGAAATCTTTTCTTTGAATGCTCTTGAATCTCTTTCACAATCTCTCGTGTATATTGTGGATCACTTGTCTCTCTCGTGTAGATTTTGGATCCTCTTTTCTTTTTCTCTCGAGTATCTCGTTGATCACCTCGTGTATTTTGGATCCTCTCAATTGTTTGATTTTGTGTATCTCGATCCTCTTGTTTTCTTTCACCTTTAGAAACCTTTTTATAGCATTAAGAAACAAGAGAAAACATATTAGGCAGATAAAGAGCCGTTAGAGCATTTTTAGGAAGTATAAAAGGTAATTAAAACGGACAAAAAACTAGCCGTTGGGACGATTTCCGTCGCAGGGGTCGACTCATGAGTCGACTCATGCTTCAGGGGTCGACTCATGAGTCGACCTTTGTTGCAAAGACCAGAGATTTGGTTTCTTGAATTTTTTTTGGCTCAAATCAGCAGAGGTCGACTCATGAGTCGACTCATGCCTTATGGGTCGACTCATGAGTCGACTCACAGGTCGTGCCAAGCCAAAAAATTCAGCGTGCCATGGGTAATTTTTGCGTCCAATCAGCTCATAGTGTCATGAGTTGACTCATGAGTCGACTCATGCACTTCAAACCTTCATAACTTCAAAAATATAAGTCCAAAAATAATAAAATTTTACCAATAGATTTCAAATCATTTGTTCTACCAAATGGTACTATCAAATCAGGATTTTAGCAAAATTATGATTTTGCCTTGAAGAGCATAAGGACTTTTTCAATTTAAAATTATTTGTATCCCTTCAATCTGCTTTGTAATCATCAAAATCAATCTAGGAGCAACAATCTTCCTCTTTTTGATGATGATAAAATATTTGAACAAAAGCATTTATGTGAAACACTAATTTCAAAAGAATGCATTATAGGTGTATATGCTTGAAAAGAGTATGATTCTTTTGGCATGTAATATAAATGGTCATTTACAAAAATAATTTGTCATTTGCTTAAGGATTTGATGATATGCTCATTGGATTATGTGATTTTGGTGTTAGAGCGGAAAACTTGTTTTTGTTATCAGATTAAGCTGTATTTTGAAAATTTCATTCTCATTTGATTTTAGTTTTAGCATCAGAGCAAAAAAAAATACTTATGTGCTTTAATTGCTTTTTGATACAGAAAAAAAATAATTATGTGTGCCAAAGCATATTTAAGAGTTGATTTGGAAACTGTATTAGATCATTTTGAGTTTAAGATGTATCAAAGCAAGAGAAAAATAAATTTTGCAATGTATCAAGCAAGAAAAATAATTTTACAAAGTTATCAGAAAAATTTTACAATGTATCAGAGAAAATTTTATAATGTATCAAAGCAAAATTTTATAATGTATCAGAGCAAGTTAAAAAAAATTTTAAGATGTATCAGAGTAAGATAAATTTCTTAAGATGTATCAAGGTAAATAAAATTTCAAGAGATGTAACAGAGCAAGTTATAATTTTGAAGTATATCAGAGCATATTAAATTTTTAATGCAAATCAGAGCATATATAAAGAAGTAATTTAAAAGTTACTTATTTGCATTGTACTTAGCATTGTATTTTTGATATTGTTCTTTAAGTTTTCAATTCATTCATTAATTTCTCATAATTTGTGGTTTTGATTGCTTTTTCTTTAATTGCTAATTGCTCATAATTTATGGTTTTGCTTTTGATGGATGGCTTTTTATTTAATTTCTGTCTGATACCAAATTTCTCTTTAATTTTTGTTTAATAATTTCTCCCCCTTTTTGACATCATCAAACATGGTTAACTTCTCCTTTTTCTAAAAAATTCTTTAATTTCTCCCCCTTTAGAGTTTATCACAGATGTTTGCTCCCCCTTAATACAGCAATTATTAACAGCAAACAACAACAAAGAGAAGACAATATTTCAACAAGGAGAATATATATATAACCAAAATATGATCGACATCATTACAAAAGGTAGAAAAATAAGTAAAAGATGATACCATAAAACCATAATTATTTCAATACATAGTTCAAAATATAAAAATTAACCAGCTAATTGTCAATACATGGCCCCGAGATACAGATCATAGAACAAGACACTAACACCTAGGATCTAGTAATGATCAAGACAAATCATGGATCGGAGTCATCAGATATGGTATGAGAAGCTGATGGATCAGAAGTGCGTCCTCTACCCCGTCTGTCTCTGGCACGAGCAGGAGAGCGAGATGAACTGGATGGCTGAGAACGCTGAGAGGCTAAGGACTGAACAGAAAGGGTGAGTCTGATGGAATCAAGTACGTTCAATGCTCTGGAAACAGATTGAAGTAGAGCAGTGAACTGAGTGGATGCTTGCTCACTCGATCCTCGAATTTCTTTCCTCAGTAACTCATATCCACCTTCTAGTGCTCCTCTGAGCCTGCCAGCCTCTGCAGTGAGGTCTGTGACCTCAATAGTAGACTCCTATGGCTGAGGATGGGCCAATGCAAGGACTTGCCCCTGCAAGTCAAGAACTCTGCCAGTCAATCTCCAGACAGTGTCTTCAAGTTGCTGAATCCGGATGGACTGATCTGATATCATCTGAAACACAGTGGAGATGTGGGGAGTAATGGTCTGATCAGAAGAAGTGTCTCTAGGTGCAAAAGTAGTACTGCTCCACTGGCTAGATAGCAAGGCAGCCACACGCTGTGAAATATGCTCTATCTGATCGTCAGCCAGTCTGAACTCTGAATGAGGTGCTCTGCTCTCTGGTTGATACACTGGTGTGGGCATCCTAGTAAACTCTGAAGGGCCAGCCTCTGTATCAGGAAAGAACTGGGTATCTGGTGATGCTGCCCTGAAGTCATGTACAGAAGAAGATGGACCTTCTTCTTCTACTCTGCCTTCAGTTCTGTCTTCAGTTCTTGTTTCAGCTCTATCCTCAGCTCTTTCTTCAGAGCTCTTGATCCAACCACCATCAGTCTTTGTAAATCCCATTCGATGCAGGCTGTGTTGGTTGAAAGTGTCCACATGAGATAGCTTGGTAGGTGCCTCCCCCTCACAGCTAACTCCAAACCTCCTAAATACTCTAGTAAGGGCCATACCATAAGGCAAGTGTGCCTTGGATCTGTTCAAAGTTTCTCTCATGGCCTCTATCATAAGTGCAGGGAGGTTCAGGGGGGTCTGAGTGATGACATGAAACATGATACATACATCTCTGCCAGACAGTAGATCATGCCTACCACTCCTAGGAAAGAAGAGCTTTGTTACCATCTGATGCAGGATCCTCATCTCAATAGACAAAATCTTTGCTTCCAATTTGTTTAAACTTCCTGAATAATTTTCTCCTAAAATAATTCTGATTCCCTCTTCTTTTACTGGGAGTTCCATATAAGAATAACCTTCACTAGGCAAATGTGATATTTCTCCCAATATCCTAGAATCCAAGCAGATATCAATTCCCTTGACTGTTGAAGTCACTGACCCATTTCCATAATGTAGTTCTGGTAGAATTCTCTAACTAGGTCAACATAGGTGACTTCCTTAAGGGAGCAGTAGAAATCCCATCCTTGGTTTTTAATCTTGGTAGCAAAAGTAAAGCCCTCTTTCTCAAAGAACCGAAAATCTATATTCTTCCCGGTTTCTACTTTTCTATCAGAAAGAGGATTCACACTGGGGCTTATGGAGGATTGAGGGGGATCTTGAGCAGATACTGAAGTGGGAGCAGTGGAAGACTGAGCATGCCTTTTCTTTCGGACAATTTCTTCAGGCTCACGGATTGACTTTCTTCTTTGGGGAAGTTTCATCTTCGGAGCCATATTCAATATAGTAGCAGACAAGAAGACTTGGAGGAACACGTGAATGAGTGGAGGAGGGATCACAAGAGAGTAAAGAGGAATTTTGGTGGAGAAAAGAAGTGGATTTGTGAAGATCGGTGGAGTACTAGGGCACGCTCCAACCGTGACAAACAATGGAGAAAGCACAAGAAATCCCTTTCCAAGGTAGCGATTTTTGGTGGAGAGGAGGAGGGAGAAGTGCTTCGAATTGGATCCTTGGATTTGGAGCAAAAGAATTGGAGAAGTCGGCTTTTGGAAGGAGGACGATGAGAAGATGGGTCGGCTCACGAACAGTAACCCATATAAAACAATGATCCCGTTGGAAGTTGGTGGGATTTACAAGTTTGCCATTGAGTCGACTCATGGGGGTCGACTCATGAAGTTCAAAAAATCAGAAAAAATATGAATAAATTCCAAAAAAATTTAAAATTTTGGGAGAAGGAGTTTTGCTCAAAGATAAGTTTTTAGAATGATAAATTTGAGCTTTTGGGACCAGGGTAGATGTTGGAAATTGAGCTCTAAGAATATTTGACATCAATTCTTGGAAATTGAGAAATTTTAGGCATATGGATCTAGAATTCCTAGATTTCTCCTAATTTCACAGAATCTATCCTCACTAAGGGCCTTTGTAAAGATATCAGCTAATTGATTTTCAGTGCAAACATATTCAAGAATTATATTTTTGTTTTGAACATGTTCTCTTATGAAATGATGTCTTATTTCAATATGTTTGGATCTTGAGTGTTGAATTGGATTTTTAGATAAATTTATGGCACTTGTGTTGTCACATCTTATTGGTGTTTCATTAAGTTTGATTTCAAAGTCTTCGAGTTGTTGCTTAATCCACAAGATTTGAGCACAACAACTTCCGGCTGCAATGTATTCGGCCTCAGCCGTAGACAGTACCACCGAATTTTGTTTCTTGCTAAACCATGAGATTAGATTAACTCCAAGAAATTGGCAAGTTCCACTTGTGCTTTTTCTATCTAATTTGCATCCAGCAAAATCAGCATCTGAATATCCTAATAAATTAATTTGTGAGTCCTTAGAGTACCATAACCCTAGAGTTTGAGTACCATTTAAGTATTTAAGGATTCTTTTAACAGCATTCAAATGAGATTCTTTAGGATTAGATTGATATCTAGCACATAAACAAACACTAAAATGATGTCAGGCCTACTTGCAGTTAAATATAATAATGAGCCAATCATACCTCTATAGTATTTTAAGTCTACATATTTACCTTCATCATCCTTGTCAAGCTTACTTGAGGGACTCATTGGTGTGCCAATTGGTTTGCAGTTCTCCATTCCAAATTTTTTGAGTAGTTCCTTGGTGTACTTGCTTTGGGTGATGGAGATTCTCTCTTTTGATTGTTTGATTTGGAGTCCGAGGAAGAAGGTGAGTTCTCCCATCATGCTCATCTCGAACTCCCCCTGCATAAGCTTAGCAAAGTCTTGACAAAGGGATTCATTAGTAGACCCAAAAATTATGTCATCAACATAAATTTGTATAACTAGCATATCATTTTGATTTCTTTTAATAAAGAGGGTTGTATCTACATTACCTCTTGAAAAACCATTATTTAGTAGAAATTTGTTTAGCCTGTCATACCATGCTCTAGGTGCTTGTTTTAATCCATATAAAGCTTTATTTAATCTAAAGACATGATTAGGAAAAGCATGATTTTCAAATCCAGGGAGTTGTTCTACATATACTTCTTCAGCAATATATCCATTTAAAAATACACTTTTAACATCCATTTGAAATAACTTGAATTTCATAAAGCAAGCATATGCAAGTAGAAGTCTAATAGCTTCTAATCTAGCAACAGGTGCAAAGGTTTCATCAAAATCAATTTCTTCTTCTTGATTATATCCCTTAGCAACCAGTCTTGCTTTATTTCTAATTACATTTCCATGCTCATCTAATTTATTTCTAAAGATCCATTTTGTGCCAATTATTGAATAATTTTTAGGTCTTGATACTAAGGTCCAAACATTATTTCTTTCAAATTGATTAAGTTCCTCTTGCATTGCATTAATCCAATTATGATCATTTTCAGCTTCTTCAAAAGTTTTAGGTTCAAGATGAGATACAAAAGCACAATGATTAACTACATCTCTAAGTGAAGAACGGGTTTTTACCCCATGCATAGGATTACCAATAATTAATTCCTTAGGGTGGTTGTGAACATACCTCCGTTCCTTGGGTAGGTCATTTGTACCTTGAGGTTGTTCTTGAATTTCTTCACCTCTCTCATCTTGTTTGTCTTCTTGATCCTTGTCTTCTGGAGTTGCTGAATCTTTCAGAGTGATCTCCTTCAAACCTTCTATTAGTAGATCTGCATCATCAATACCCTCATTCTTCCTTGAAGGAAGATCGTTAGATTCATCAAAAACAACATGTATGGACTCCTCAACTACTAAAGTTCTTTTATTGAAAACTCTAAATGTTTTTCTAGTGGAGGAGTAACCTAGAAAGATTGCTTCATCTGATTTTGCATCAAATTTATCAAGTTTTTCTTTGCCATTATTTAATACAAAACATCGGCAACCAAAAACATGAAAATATGCAATATTTGGTTTTCTTCCTTTCCAAAGTTCATAGGGAGTTTTCTTTAAAAATTGTCTAATCAAAGCACGATTTAAAATGTAACATGCTGTGTTAATTGCTTCCGCCCAAAAATATCTTGGAAGGTTGCTTTCACAAAGCATGGTACGGGCCATTTCTTCTAGGGTTCTGTTTTTTCTTTCAACTACCCCATTCTGTTGGGGTGTCCTAGGAGCAGAGAAGTTGTGGCCAATTCCATTTTCATCACAAAAGTTTTCAAAGTCTTGATTTTCAAATTTAGTTCCATGATCACTTCTAATATTTTGAATTGAAAATCCTTTTTCATTAGTGACTTTTCGATGAAATTTAGTGAAAATATGAAAAGTTTCATTTTTGTGTGCCAAAAAGAAAATCCAAGTAAAACGAGAGTAATCATCTATAATTACAAAGCCATATCATTTTCCTCCTAGACTAGTGGTTCTAGTTGGTCCAAATAAGTCCATATGCAAGAGCTCTAAAGGTCTAGAAGTTGAAACAGTATTTTTGGATTTAAATGAAACTCTAGTTTGTTTACCTAATTGGCATGCATTACAAATTCTATCCTTTTCAAAATTCAATTTTGGCAAACCAAGAACTAATTTCTTTTTAATTAATTTTGAAAGAGAATGCATGCTAATATGTGCAAGTCTACGATGCCACAGCCAACTAGTCTCATTAATTTTAGCATTCAAGGATACTAGGCATTGCATGTCTAATTTGGCTAAGTCATTCAAATCTACCGTATAAACATTGCCATGCCTATGTCCTATAAATTTGATGCCATTGTTAATAGGACTAGTCACAATGCAAACAGATGATTCAAAAACTACTTTATATCCTTTATCACAGAATTGACTAATGCTAAGTTATGCTTTAAACCTTTAACTAATAAAACATTCTCAATGTATTTGGAGGGAGTGATACCAATGTTACCTATCCCGATGATCTTTCTTTTGCCATTATCTCCAAAGGTGACCATCCCTCCATCCTTAGCATCAAGTGTGATGAATTGTGATTCATCACCAGTCATGTGTCTCGAGCATCCACTGTCAAGATACCATTTCCTGTTTCCTCCTTGGGATGCTAGACACACCTGCAAGCAAAGGTCAAGTTTCTGTCTTAGGTACCCAAGCTTTCTTGGGTCCTTTTAGGTTAGTCAAAATGGTTCCTTTTGGAACCCATATTTTCTTTATAGTTTTGTTTGCAGATTTGAGGCATGTGTATGATTTATGTCCTATTCTACCACATTTGAAACAAGTAATATTTGCAGACTTGTTACTTGAATAATTTACATAAATATTCTTCAGAAATTTTTATTTCTTCAAGGGATTATATCCAAGTCCAGCTTTATCATATACAGCTTTTTGATTATCAAGAATCATATTTAATTTGTTTGAACTTAAGGTGAACTTATCTACTATAGGTTTCAGCTTGTTAATTTCATTCTTTAAGCTTTGATTTTCTTGAATCAAGGTGGATTTTTCAATTGAAAGGTTTTCAGCTTGTTTTACTAAGGACTGATTTTCCAATTTCAGTTCTTTGTTTTTCATCCCTAGTTTTTTTAATTCATCAATCAAATCATAGAATGCTTCATGCAATTCTTCAAAAGTAAATTCACTAGTGGATTCAGAAGTTACCTTATCTTCGTGTGCCATCAGGCACAGGTTGGCTTGTTCTGTTGAGGTTTCCTCGTCGGAGCTTGAGTCATCACTCGCACTCCAAGTCGCCATCATTGCTTTCTTTTTGAACCTTTTTGGACCTTTCTTCAGTTGTGGACATTCGGATCTGAAATGTCCCGGCTTCTTGCACTCGTAGCATATAAGGGGTTGATCTTTCTCTTTCTCTTTGCTTTGTTCCCCTTTTGTGAACTTCTTTCTCATCCCCTGTTTCCTTTTTCTTAGGAACTTCTTGAATCTTCGGGTGATGAGTGCCATTTCTTCATCCTTTTCTTCATCTTCAGTGTCATCCGCTTCATAATCAGGCGAAGCTGTGGATTTAAGGGCAATGGTTCTTTTCTTTTTGACTTCATCCTCTTGATGTTGCTTCATGCTGAGTTCATGAGTCATCAAGGATCCAAGAAGCTCTTCTAGAGGTAGAGTGTTCAAATCCTTTGCTTCTTGGATGGCAGTCACCTTGACTTCCCAAGTTCTTGGCAATGACCTGAGAATCTTCCTTACTAGTTCACTGTTAGTATAAGATTTGCCAAGACTCTTCAAACCATTAATTATATCAGTAAAACGAGTAAACATAGCAGTTATGGACTCATCATGCTCTATTTTGAATAATTCATATTTATGCACTAGCATGTTTATTTTAGTCTCTTTTACTTGATTTGTTCCCTCATGGGTTACTTCTAACCTATCCCATATTTCTTTAGCAGATGCACAAGTAGAAATGCGATTAAATTCATTTGCATCTAGTGCACAATAAAGAACATTCATAGCTTTGGCATTTAATTGTGTCAATTTCTTATCAACCTCATCCCATTCTTTCTCGGATTTGGTTGACTCCTCACCATCTATAATCTTGGTGGGTGTGTGAGGACCGTTCACTATGATACTTCACATATCATAGTCTAGTACTTGTATGAATATCTTCATCCGAGCTTTCCAATAGGTATAATTTGACCCATTGAAAAGTGGAGGTCGGTTTGTAGATTGCCCCTCGGCTAGAGAAGTACCGACATGGGTTGCCATAGATCTTTGGCTCTTTGATTTTTAGATCAAAGAAGGGCTAGAGCACCGGGCTCTGATACCACTTGTTGCCCAGCTATGCAACCCAAGAGGGGGGGGTGAATTGGGTTTCTAAAAATTTTAGGCTTAATCAATTACTTATGATGAATGAGAACAAAGACTTTAAATCAAGATTAATTTTCTAAAGCAAGAATGCAAGGATATGATAAAGAAATAAAGCGAAACAATAAAGCACACCACAAACACAAGGATTTATAGTGGTTCGGTACCAACCTTGCACCTACGTCCACTCCCCAAGCTCCTACTTGGGAATTCTAATCCACTATACTTGTATTCAACCCGAATACAAACGTCGGAAACTCTGACACTAGCTATCACAAGCTAGTCTACTTGTTTTCCGGGTACAAGCCAACCCAAAACACTCCAATTTCAGGTTCGGATCAACCTTCCCTTATTTTGGAAACCTTCCAAAAACAAGAACAAATACTCACAAAGAGTAAAAATAGCTTAGAGCACAAATTAATACAATAACAGCTCCTTAAATGAGCGAATATAACAAAAAAAACTTTACTCAAATGAAGTATCCCCTTTTGGATTTTCTCAAGGTGGATGAACGCTTGAATGAATGCTTGAGAAGAAGATGATCTTTGATTGAGGACTTCTTGAAGGCTTTGAAAGATCTCTTGATTAAGGTTGAACAATAGGCGTGAGAAATCCTTTCTTTGAATGCTCTTGAATCTCTTTCACAATCTCTCGTGTATATTGTGGATCACTTGTCTCTCTCGTGTAGATTTTGGATCCTCTTTTCTTTTTCTCTCGAGTATCTCGTTGATCACCTCGTGTATTTTGGATCCTCTCAATTGTTTGATTTTGTGTATCTCGATCATCTTGTTTTTTTTCACCTTTAGAAACCTTTTTATAGCATTAAGAAACAAGAGAAAACATATTAGGCAGATAAAGAGCCGTTAGAGCATTTTTAGGAAGCATAAAAGGCAATTAAAACGGGCAAAAAACTAGCCGTTGTGGACGATTTCCATCGCAGGGGTCGACTCATGAGTCGACTCATGCTTCAGGGGTCGACTCATGAGTCGACCTCTGTTGCAAAGACCAGAGATTTGGTTTCTGGAATTTTTTTTGGCTCAAATCAGCAGAGGTCGACTCATGAGTCGACTCATGCCTTGTGGGTCGACTCATGAGTCGACTCACAGGTCGTGCCAAGCCAAAAAATCCAGCGTGCCATGGGTAATTTTTGCGTGCCAATCAGCTCATAGTGTCATGAGTTGACTCATGAGTCGACTCATGCACTTCAAACCTTCATAACTTCAAAAATATAAGTCCAAAAACAATAAAATTTTCACCAATAGATTTTAAATCATTTGTTCTACCAAATGGTACTATCAAATCAGGATTTTAGCAAAATTATGATTTTGTCCTTGAAGAGCATAAGGACTTTTTCAATTTAAAATTATTTGTATCCCTTCAATCTGCTTTGTAATCATCAAAATCAATCTAGGAGCAACATGATTAGATCATATCCGGAGCCCAATGTACCTACACCATTAAGGCAATCCAGTAGAGTACCGTGTCAGCCGGACAGATACTATAGTTTCTTGGTCCGGGACGGTGATCCCATCGAATTTGATGAGAATGATGAGGATCCGATCACCTATATGGATGCAATGCAAAGACCTGATTCCGAGAAATGGCTTGAAGCCATGAAATTCGAAATAGAATCCATGAAGGTCAACGATGTATGGATATTGGTTGACCCACCTGAAGGAGTTAAATCCATTGGGTGTAAATGGGTCTTCAAAAGGAAGAGGGGCGCAGACGGAAAGATGGAGACCTATAAAGCCCGTCTGGTCGTCAAGGGGTATCGTCAACGTTATGGTATTGACTATGACGAGACGTTTTCTCCTGTGGCAATGCTCAAATCCATTCGGATAGTGCTTGCAATAGCTGCCCATCTGGATTATGAGATCTGGCAGATGGATGTAAAGATAGCTTTCCTGAATGGAGAGCTGACCGAAGAGGTGTATATGATACAACCAGAGGGGTTTACATCCACAGATGAGTCCAAGGTGTGCAAGCTTCAGAGATCCATTTATGGACTGAAGCAAGCTTCTCAGAGTTGGAACATGCATTTTGATAAGGTGATCAAAATGTATGGCTTCATTAAGAATGGAGAAGAGCCCTGCATCTATAAATGGGCAAATGGTCCAGTTGTGGTATTCCTTGTCTTGTACGTGGATGACATTCTCTTAATCGGGAATGACATCCCCGCACTACAGGGAATAAAAGTTTGGTTGTCATCACAGTTCTCCATGAAAGACTTGGGTGAAGCATCCTACATCCTAGGGATGAAGATCTATAGGGATAGATCTAAAAGAATGCTTGGGTTATCCCAGTCCATGTACATAGATACTGTGCTGAAGAGGTTCAGCATGGAGAATTCCAAGAAGGGCTATCTACCGATAGACCAAGGAATATCTCTCTCTAAAAATGATTGTCCGACAACTCCAGAAGAGAGAGAGCGTATGAGTAGAGTCCCATATGCTTCAGTCATGGGATCTATCATGTACGCCATGACATGTACAAGACCAGATGTGGCATACTCACTAGGAGTAGTGAGTAGATATCAATCTGATCCTGGAGAAAATCACTGGAAAGTGGTTAAAGCCATCCTTAAGTATTTGAGAAATACTAAGGACCAATGGTTGGTTTATGGTGAGTCAGATCTGAAACTTGTGGGGTTCACAGACTCCAGCTTCCAATCTGACCATGATGACAGCAGGAGTGTGTCGGGTTATATCTTTACTCTGAATGGTGGAGCCATCTGCTGGAAGAGTTCCAAGCAACATACTATGGCGGACTCTGTTTGTGAAGCGGAGTACATCGTAGCATCGGATGCCGCGAAGGAAGCTGTGTGGCTGAGGAAATTCATCAACGAGCTCAGAGTAGCACCCACCCTCGATGGTCCAGTCCTGCTCTACTGCGACAGCTCTGGTGCCGTAGCTCAGGTGAAGGAACCCAAAGCACATCAGCGGATGAAGCACATCTTGTGCCGCTTCCACCTGGTCCGAGAGATCGTGGATCAAGGTGATGTCGGTCTTCAGAAGATCGACGGAAAAGAAAACCTGGCCGACCCCTTCACTAAAGCCCTGGCGATAAAGGAGTTCGACAACCACAAGTCGAAGATGGGTATTAGATACTATGCCGAGTGGCTTTAGGACAAGTGGGAGTTGTTGAAAAATGTGTCCCAAAAAGCCAATCATCAAGCTGTTGACGGTTGAGCAACCAAGTATTGTAATTGATTTGTTAATAAATAAAATATATTTGATATTTTTATCATAAGCTTTCATCTTCTAATGAACTCCGTTGGTATGATGAAGTCCTTGGGACTATTTAGATTCGATAAAGAGAGGATTTATCGATTAGTCCTTAAAACTGTTCACGACCAAATGATAGGCTGTTAATAAGGATGACAACTTCTATCGAGCATAGGTCACTGTAGGCCATATGGGTTGGTTGTCCTCTTAATCAAGGAGTGTGGAGATACTGGTATGGCATACATGTGAGATGTAAAGGTACATCATCATTGAACGTGACCAACTCCAGAGTACTCTGCTGTCGAGAATGTCTCTGATGGGATATAGGTATAAGTGTCCCTTAGACCTGAGATCATCTCAGTGACTTGCAAGCAACTCACTGTGCTTTGGTACTGGACTAACTGAATTTCTAATTCAGGGATGGAAGGCTTCTGGTCACAGTCAAGTACTTGCGAAGTCAGAGTGTGATCGAGATGGGATTGACCACTCCAAGAGTTGGAGAAGAATGAGTCGCTGTATTTCAATTTAGCAAAATTTTGGCCAGGGTAATCCATCAGATGGATTTGATATTTTGAAATACAATGTGGACAACTTGATCAGAGTTGACAGTTGAACTCTGGGGTGTCCTATGATCATTTTGGTCAAGGGGATGAATTATATGAAAACTATATCCGCATGGGTTCTAAGGATGTTGTTCTACACATTCGACCTATTCGGTCATCGGGTACCATTGCTAGATGGTCACTTCGATTGGTACAAAAATTTGTTCCTATGCTACCAGCTTAGGTTCGGACCTATGAGGTCACACACATTAGAGTTTATGATCCGATCGGATGGTTGATCAATGATTAAGAATCGTTCTAGGGTTAATGATCAATACGATTGACATTTAACCCAGTGCAAGTGTTGCAGGAGGATCGATTAGTAATTTGATTGCTAATTGGCTTAATTTGATTAAGCCAATGGGTTGAGATTAAGTCTAATTAAATATAATTTAATTAGATTTAGTTTGGACTTGATTGGATCAAGTCCAATTGGTTTATTGGATAAGCCAAGTGCAAGGAAAAACTAGTCCTAATTCAACTAAGACTTGGGTCAATCTAATTTTTAATTTGATTAGAAAATTAAATCAGATTTAAATCTAATTTAATCTGATTAAATTAGATTCTTAATTAGATTAAGACCTATTTTAATTGGGTTGATCTAATTTTAGTTTGATTTGGTTTGGGAAATCAAATTAAAACAAGTCATAAGGTAAAATCCTAGTAAGACTAGGATTCCACCTTGCACCACATAAGCCTTCCCCACGCCCTCTCTCTCATTCAATGCCAATCTCCTCTTATTTTGTGTGACAAAAGCCCTCTCCCAGGTCTCTCCCACATTCACAAAAGGTCTCCTCTCTTCTTTCTTACATGGAAGGTGGTTTGGATCAAATAAAAAGGAATAAGTTTGGATTTCAAATTTTATGAGATAGAGTTTTAGAAATCCAAAACTCTTTCAATTTTGCATCGAATTTATCCAATTTTTTTTTGAAATTTTTGTGGATTTTATGGTACATATTGTGCACCATTTGCTGATAATCTATGCATAAAAATAAGGAGGAGGTGCTCAAGAGTTGGGCGCCCCTTATCTTGCCATGTTTGGATAAGCCTTGACTAGGTATTTGACCTAGACAAGGACTCTATCATATCTCACTGTATAAAATGAGTTTCTTTATAAAATTTTTGAAAAGGATAGAGATTTTAGAGCCCTTTGGGCCATCCAAAAATTAGAGAGAAAGACCTTTGGGTCGTGGAGATATAATAGATACAAGTTAGGGTGTCTAGAGAGAAAAATGAGAAGAAGAAGAGGGTCTTCTTCTAGGGTTATTTGTTTTCATATCTTTCCTCCCTCCATCTTGAGTTTCTGAAGTGTCTCAGATCTAAAACTCCTCCTTCTATTTTCCATCTTTGGAAGAGTCCAAATCAAGAAGAAGGAGGCACCTGATCAACCATCAAAGAAGGATCAGCGCAGTACTGGCATACTGTGCTGATTTCCTGAAGCAGGACTTCTGATCGAGATTCGTGGGCTCGTGTGGATGACTCCTAGAGGTCGGATGCATGTGCGGCTTGCAACATCATCCTCAAGTCCGGATCAGCGAGGTTAGAATGTCTAACTTACAAGGTAACAGATCTGATCTATTGTTTAATACATACATTAGATGTAGTATAGAAACATGTTGATATGATCAACATGTAGTTCATGCTATATTTATATATTTTAATTTTGATTTAATGCTATGTAATAATCATTAATAGGATCTTAGATCTAAGAATTTTTTGGTTTTAAAAAATAAATTTTGATTTATTTTAGTCTTCTGCTGTATGATCTTGAAAAAGTTTCAAGATCTAACCCTGAAACCCTAGATCTGGTTCCTACAGGCGAGAGATTCCTGAACGTTGGAGATGGAAGCAAAGTTTTAGTTCTAGCATTAAGAATCATGAACTTTGTAATCAATTCTCGAAACATAATTCTGAGTGAATGTCACTATTGTCCAAGCTTTTTATTAAATATTATTTCTGTAGGCCTTTTGGCCATGAACGATTATCAATTTTTAATAAAAAAAATGTTTACAATATCATTTTGAATGGTGTTACAATATTTGTTGGATAATTTAATAATAGAATTTACTTTCTATCACAACTTGTTAATATGGTTCAAACCTTCGGTAAATGTCCTAGAATAGATAATGTGTCAGAAGTCTACCTTTGGCACTGTAGGCTAGGTCATATCAATAAGAATAGGATAAACATGTTGGCTCAAGAAAGAATTCTTGAGTAGGTGATTGTGAATCACTTCTAACCTGTGAGTCCTGTCTTTTTGGTAAAATGACCAAATCATCTTTTACTGGAAAAGGTGAGCGAGCCTGTGAACTCTTGGGTTTGGTACATTCTGATGTATGTGGACCCATAAGCTCAAGTGCAAGAGGTAGATATTTCTACTTCATAACCTTCACAGATGACCTATCGAGGTATGGGTATGTCTATTTAATGAAGCATAAATCGGAGTCGTTTGAAATGTTTAAACTATCCCGAAATGAGGTAGAAAAATAAACTGGAAAGTGTATTAAAACTCTTCGATCTGATCGAGGAGGTGAATATCTTTCCAATGATTTTCTGACATATCTTAGGGAGAATGGGATTCTCTCTCAGTGGACTCCTTCTGAAACACCACAACATAATGGTGTATCTGAAAGGAGGAATCGGACCTTGTTGGACATGGTTCGATCCATGATGGGGTTTGCTGGTCTGCCGATCTCCCTCTGGAGATATGCGCTCGAATCGGCTTGTTACCTTCTAAATAGAGTTCCGAGTAAGTCTGTAACCAAAACGCCATATGAGATATGGATAGGATGTAAGCCAGTACTCTCGCACCTTAGGGTTTGGGGGTGTCCGGCTTATGTTAAACATTTAATTACGGACAAGCTTGGACCTAGGTCTGACAAGGATAATTTTATAGGGTATCCAAAAGAGACCAAAGGATATTACTTCTACCTAGCTGATGAGCAAAAAGTGTTTGTTAGTCTTAACGCAATCTTTTTGGAAAAGGAGTTCCTTGGTGAAGGGACTGTTGCCTCTAAGGTTGAACTTGACGAAGTTCGACAGGTGGAAAAATTGACACAAGTTGCTGAACCTGAACCGAATTTGGTTAGATCAGATCTGGAGCCCATTGTTCAAGCACCCTTAAGATGACCTGGTAGAGTACCATGTCAACCGGACAGATACTATGGTTTCTTGATCCGGGATGGCGATCTTATCGAACTTGATGAAAACGATGAGGATCCGATCACCTACATGGATGCAATGCAGAGATCCGACTCTGAGAAATGGCTGGAGGTCATGAAATCCGAAATGGAGTCCATGAAGGTCAATGATGTGTGGACATTGGTTGACCCACCCGAAGGAGTAAAACCCATAGGGTGTAAGTGGGTCTTCAAGAGGAAGAGAAGTGCAGACGGAAAGGTGGAAACCTATAAAGCCCATCTGGTTGCCAAGGGATATCATCAACGTTATGGTATAGACTATGACGAGACATTTTCTCCTGTGGCAATGCTCAAATCCATTCGGATTATGCTTGCGATAGCTGTCCATCTGGACTATAAAATCTGACAGATGGATGTGAAGACAGCTTTCCTAAATGGAAAGCTGGATGAAGAGGTGTATATGATACAACCTGAAGGATTTACATCCACAGATGAGTCTAAGGTGTGCAGGCTACAGAGGTCCATTTATGGACTTAAGCAGGCATCACGGAGTTGGAACATACGTTTTGATAAGACGATCAAGACGTATGGCTTCATTAAGAACGAAGAAGAGCCATGCATTTATAAGTGGGCTAATGGTCCAGTAGTAGTATTTCTTGTATTGTATGTGGATGACATTCTCTTAATCGGGAATGATGTCCCCGCATTACAGGGAATAAAGATTTGGCTGTCGTCACAGTTCTCCATGAAGGATCTGGGAGAAGCTTTCTACATCCTAGGGATGAGGATCTATAAGGATAGATCTAAAAGGTTGCTTGGTTTATCTCAGTCCACGTACATTGATACTATGCTGAAGAGGTTCAGCATGGAGAATTCTAAGAAAGGCTATATTTCGATAGGCCATGAAATTTCTCTCTCGAAGAGGGATTGTCTGACAACACCTCAAGAGAGAGAGCGTATGGATAGGATTCCATATGCTTCGACAGTGAGATCTATCATGTACGCCATGACATGTACACGACCAGATGTGACATACTCACTAGGGGTAGTGAGTAGATACCAATCTGATCCAGGGGAGAATCACTAGAAGGTTGTTAAGACCATCCTGAAGTATTTAAGAAATACTAAGGACCAGTGGCTTGTTTATGGTGAATCGGACTTGAGACTTATAGGGTTTACAGACTCTAGTTTCCAGTCTAATCATGATGACAGCAAAAGTGTGTCGGGATTTATTTTTATCCTTAATGGTGGGGTTATCTGCTGGAAAAGTTCCAAGCAGCACACAGTGGCTGATTCAGTTTGCGAGGTGGAGTATGTCGCTGCATCAGATACTGCCAAAGAAGCGGTGTGGCTGAGAAAATTCATCACCGAGCTCGGAGTAGCACCCTCCCTTGTTGGTCTAGTTTTGCTCTACTGTGACAGCTCTGGAGCCATTGCTCAGGCGAAGGAACCAAAGGCACACCAGCAGATGAAGCATATTCTACGCCGCTACCATCTCATCCGAAAAATTATGGATCGAGGTGACGTCGATCTTCAGAAGATCGACGGAAAGAAGAACCTGGCTGACCCATTCATCAAAGCCATTGCGGTGAAGGAGTTCGATAACTATAAGTCGAAGATGGATATTAGATACTGCACCGATTGGCTTTAGGCCAAGTGGGAGATTGTTGGGAATAGTGTCCCAAAACCAATCGTCAGCCTGTTGACGGTTGTGCTCATTTTTTATATTTGTACATGAATTATAAATTAATAAAAATTATTTTGACATTTTTTCATCATAAAATATTTCATCTTCTAATGAACTCCTATGTTGTAGTGAAGTCCTTAGGACTATTTAGACTCGATAAAGGAGGATTTGTCATTTAGTCCTTAAATTTGTTCGCGACCAAATGATACGTTGTTACTAAGGATGACAACGTTTATCAAGCATAGGTCATTGTATGCCATATAGGTTGGTTGTCCTCTTAACCAATGAGTGTCGAGACACTGGTATGGCATACAGGTGAGATGTAAGGGTACATCTGCACTGAACGTGACCGACTCCGGAGCTATTTTTGCTGTCAAGATTTGCTCCGATGGAATATGGGTATAAATATCCCTCCAACCTGAGACGGCCACGGTGACTTGCAAGCAACTCACTGCACTTAGGCACTGGACTACCTGAATTTTTAATTCAGTGACGGAAGGCTGCTGGGTGTAGTCAAGTACTTGACTTGTCGGTGTGTGTGTCAAGATGGGATTGACTACTCCAGTTTAGGAGCTGTGTACAGTCATATTTTAATTTAGCAAAATCTTGGCCAGGGTAGTCCTTGTGAGGAGTTACAGGACTGTTTAAGTTGAGCACGATTCGGATGATCTGATCAGGGTTGACAGTTTAACCCTGAGTCGTCCTAAACACAGAGGTCAAAAGGATGAATTATACAGTAACCATATTCATGTAGGTTCTGAGTGTTACGATTGCGACCATTCAACCTATCCGATCATCGGGTACCATTGCTAGATGGTCACTTCGATTAGTACAGGAATTGGTTCCTGTGCTACCGGCTTAGGTTCAAACCTGCGGGGTCACACACATTAGAGGTTCCTATCTGATCTGATGGTTGATGAAGAGTCCTAATGCTCATGGACTATGAGTCCTATGTGTATGGGACTCTGTGATAGAGAATCAAAATTCTCTGATCATGAGTCCCACACATTTTGGGTACCGAGGTCAAGAGTCCCACTGGTTTGGGACTCTTCGATCAAGGTTACATATCGATGAATTCTGATGCCCGATTACCCATCGGATTTGGACTCAATATTTATGAGAGGTTTAATTAGTGATTTGATCACTAATTAACTCAATTTAATTGAGTAATTATTTTTGGATCAAGTCCAATTGAATTGGATTCAGTTGGATTTGACCCAATTAGGTTAAGAGTTGACCTAATCGTCGAGATGGTTTGGTCCCTGATTTGATCAGGGGTTGGGCTTAGTCAATTCCTGATTTGATTAGGATTTTATTGAGCCTAATTAAATCTAATTAAGTTGGGTTTAAATTAGTCTAATTGGACCTAACTTATTTGGTTCAATTAGGTTGGTTTAAATAATTAAACCACCTTGACCCAATCTCCATGCGCCACCTCACTTCCATTGCACCCATTTGGATTCATGAGAAGGAACTTCTCATGAATTTTTTTCCTCACGCCAAGCCCTCTCCACGCCCTACTTTAATGTGCCAAATAGATGGATAAGGATGATTGGTTGGCCATTCAAATTCAAAATAAAGTTTGAATTTGAATGGGCAATCAAGATTTGCACCTTATCCCTTTTTTTACGCCCTATTTATTACATGAGAAAAGGTTTCTCATGAAATCTCTCCATGCACAATTTAAGCCACGCCTCACATCTTTAGTGGATAAGGGATGAGTTGGTGTCCATTTGAATTCAAAATTTGATTTGAATTCAAATGTGCAATTACTCATCTTTATCCTTTCTTTTGGATAAGACGTTTGACGTTGTTATAAAAGGAGGAGAAGAGTGGGGCGTGCAAGAAGAAGTTTTTTTGAAGAAAAATTCTTGGGCGTGAGAAGTCTTGTGCGTGAGAAGAAAGTCCATATCCTTCCAAGAGAAAAAGAAAGAAAAGAAAGAAAAGTGGGTGCAAGGTTTTCAGTGAGTTTCCTAGAGTTTTAGCTTGGGGTTCGGGAAGTGAGAAAGTGAGCTACGAGTGTCGTGAGCTCACAAAATCTCAGAAAGATCTTCAACATCCTCTCAAGCACGTCTGTTGATGATTTGGAGCATTCAAAAAATCGACAGACATCGATCGAAGGAGTTCGATCAGCATCCATCGTCAAAAGGGCTCTACAACGAGCTAGCACTCATGAGGAGTCGATCAGACCGGGAGCTTCGTGTGGATGATCCGCAGAGGCCAGATACGCTATGTGACTGCATCATGATGATCAGACTCTCTCGACGGTGATCAAATTACGGTGATTTACTACCCGCACAAAGGTATTGTGTTATGAACACATTACAGTAAAGTGTTTACTGTTCGAATTTGAATTTCAAATTTAAATAAATGCATGCTATATATCATATTTAGATTCTAATGTAGGGTAAATTTATGTTAATTAATTAGATTAATTAATATTTTTCTACTGTAAAATTATAATTTTGAAAAAGTTTTAAAATTACCATTTTACCCCTGCACTGAATTTTCCCCACATTGTGCTAGGAGAGAAAGTATGATGGTGTCCAATTATTCCAAAACTCTCATCATAGACTGCATCAAGGCACCAATCTGAGTAGAGACAGTCTCACTGGAGTCACTGAACTGTCTCCTCAAGAATTCAAAACCACCCTCCAAAACTCTCTGAAGTCTAGCCGCCTCTGTAGATAGGTTGGAGACCTTTGTGATGTCCTCATGTGGCTGGGGATGGGCTAAGGCTAATACTTACCTCTATAAATCTAGAACTCTGTCTGTCAGTCTCAGAACACATTCCTCAAGCTCCTCAAGTCGTACGGACTGAGCTGTGAGCATCTGAAAAATAGTAGAGATATGAGGGATCAAAATCTGGTCTGAGTCATCCTGAGATGTCGACCTCTGAGCAAAGACTGAGGTGGCAAACTGTTGAAATAAAATAGAGGCAACACACTGGGACATCAGCTCAATCTGATTATCTGCAAGTCTGAACTCTAAAGGATGTACCCTACTCCCTGATTGTGGAACTGAAGCATGCCTCCTCACTGACTCTGAGGGACCAACCTCGTGATTAGATACGAACTGAATATCAGGAGATGCTCTGTGATCACGAGGAGGTGAAGATGATCCCTCCTCCTCTACTCTCTTCTCTGCTCTCTCCTCAACACCCTTTGACCAACCGCCATCAGTCTTTGAAAAACCCATGCGGTGCAGTGTATGACGGTTAATGGTGTCAGAATGAGATAATCTGGTGACTGCCTCTCCCTCAAAACTGACTCCAAACCTCCTAAAGACCAGGGTGAGTGCCATACCAAAAGGCAAGTGAGCCTTAGACCTATTCAGGGTCTCTCTCATGGCCTCAAACATCAAAGCAGGAAGGTTCAAGGGGATTTGGGTGATCATATGGTACATGATACAAATATCCCTACCAGATAAGAGGTCATGCCTACCACTCTTAGGGACAAAGAGCTTGGTCACCATGTGATGCAAAAGCCTCATTTTCACTGAAAGTATCTTGGTTTTTAATCTATTTAAACTTTCAGTAAAAGTTCTCCCTAAGATAACATTAATTCTTTCTTCTTTGATTGGGAGCTCTATATTAGTATAGCCTTCACAAGGCAAGTACAGGATTTGTCCCAAATGCAATGGATCAAGAATAATATCAGCACCTTTCACTGCAGACTTTACTGTTCTATTGAAGTAACTTAAGTTCAAATAAAATTCTCTGACCAAATCAACATAAGTATTTTCTTTCAATAGACAGTAAAACTTCCATCCTTGATTTTTAATCTTTGATCCAATAGAGAATCTTTTTTTTTCAAAAAACTTAAAATATATATTCTTCCCAGATTTCACTTTTCGATCAGAGAGAGGTACCTTGCTTGGACTAATTGGAGACTGTCTAGAAGCTGAAGCAGGATCTGGAGTTGGGATTGGAGCAAGAGAGGGCTCGGTTGTCATTCTTTTTCTGTGCACACTCTCTTCCAACCCGTGAACAGATTTTCTTCTTTGCGGTAGCTTCATTTTGAGAGCCATTTGGACAAAAGAGACTTACAAGGAGCTTAGGAGACTAAATGAGAGGTAGAGGGGAAAGAATTTTAGAAGAAAAAGCAAGGATTTTGAGGAGGTAAATCATCGATTTGGAGAAGAGGGGTTAAATCTAGGGCAAGCTCGAACCGCCCAAACGAAGAAAGAGAGGAGAGGAAGTTGGTTCCTTAATGGGCGATTTGAAGGGTGAAGATTGGTGGGAAGAGGGATTTTGAGAAAACCTTCGATTTGAGAGAGAAGAGAGGGAGAGCTTTCGTTTGGTGGGAGAAAGAAGAAGAAGGGTAAGAGTCGGCTCCACGAAAAATTTTCCAATAAAAAGAGAACGCCCGAAGGATTTTATCAAAAATTACAAGTTTATCCTAGGATTGACCCTGGAGGCCGACTCATGGCTAGAAAAATTTTAAAAAATATTAAAAAAATTTAAAAAAAATTTGAAACTTGAGAGAAAGGTGTCTATTTAAGAGATTGATCATATAAAGGATAGTTTTGAGCTTTTAGGAAAGGAGAGATGTGAATTGAGCTCAATAAATTTGGTTCAATGAATTTTTGGCATTAAAAACTTAGAATCAGAGAGATACTTAAGCTGATAGATCAAAGATTCTTAGTTCTCTCCTAATTTCACAAAACCTATCTTCACTTAAGGCCTTGGTAAAGATGTCAGCCAATTATTTTTTAGTACATACATAATCAAGAATTATATTATTATTTTGAACATATTCTCTTATGAAATGATGTCTAATTTCAATATATTTTGATCTAGAGTACTGAATTAAATTTTTAGTTAGATTAATAGCACTAGTATTATCACATCTTATGGGAGTTTTATTGAGTTTGATACCAAAGTCCTCAAGTTGTTGCTTAATCCATAAGATCTGAGCACAATAACTTTTGACTGCAATGTATTCGATCTCGGCCGTAGACAGTGCTACCAAATTTTGCTTCTTGCTAAACCAAAAGATTAAGTTAACTCCAAGAAATTGACAAATTTCACTAGTACTTTTTCTATCTAGTTTACATCCAGCAAAATTGGCATCTGAATATTCTATTAAGTCAATTGATGAGTCCTTAGAATACCATAATCTTAGAGTTTGTGTCTCTTTTAAATATTTAAGAATTCTTTTAACCATATTTAAGTGTGATTCTTTTGAATTTGATTGAAAGAGAGCACATAAACAAACACTAAATATAATATCTGGTCTACTAGTAGTTAAATACAATAAAGAACCAATCATCCCTCTATAAAGTTTTGAGTCTATATTTTTACCTCCTTCATCCTTGTCAAGCTTACATGATGGGCTCATGGGTGTATCAATTGCTTTGGAGCTCTCCATTCTAAATCTTTTGAGTAGTTCTCTTGTGTACTTGCTTTGGGTGATAGAGATCTCTTTCTTTGTTTATTTGATTTGGAGTTCGAGGAAGAATGTAAGTTCTCCCATCATGCTCATCTCGAACTCTCCCTGCATGAGCTTGGCAAAATCTTGACAAAGAGTTTCATTAGTAGATCCAAAAAAATAATGTCACCAATGTATATTTGTATAACTAAGATATCATCGTGATTTTTTTTAATGAAAAAGGTTGTACCTATATTTCCTCTTGAAAAACTATTCTTAAGCAAGAATTTACTTAACCTTTCATACCAAGCCCTAGGTGCTTGCTTTAGACCATATAGAGCTTTATTTAATTTAAAAATATGATTAGAAAAAGCATGATTTTCAAAACTGGAGGATTGTTCTACAAAAAATTCTTCAGCAATATAACCATTTAGAAAAGCACTTTTGACATCCATTTGGAATAATTTAAAATTTATAAAGCATGCATATGCAAGTAAAAGCCTAATTGCTTCTAATCTAGCAATAGGTGCAAAGGTCTCATCAAAATCAATTCTCTCTTCTTGATTATAATCCTTTACAATCAATCTTATTTTATTCCTAATTACATTTCCATGTTCATCTAGTTTATTTCTATATAACCATTTTGTGCCATTTACTGGATAATTTTTAGGTCTTGATACTAAAGTCCATACATTATTTCTTTCAAATTGATTAAGTTCTTCTTGCATTATATTTATCCAATTATAATCTTTTTCAGCTTCATCTATAATTTTAGATTCAAGATGAAAAACAAATGCAAAATGATTGTATGCATCTCTAAGTGAAGAAGGAGTTCTTACTTCATGTGTAGGATCACCAATGATTAGTTTTTTGAGGTGATTGTGATCATACCTCTATTCTTTGGGTAGATCATTTGTACATTGAGGTTGTTCTTATTGTTCTTCACCTTCATCATTCTGTTTATTTTCATATTCTTCATCATTTTGAATTGTTGTGTCTTTTAGGATGAGCTCTTTCATCTCTTCTATAAGAGGATCTGCATCATCAATACCTTCATTCTTTCTTGAGGGAAGATCATTAGTCTTATCAAAAACAACATATATTGACTCCTCTACTACTAAAGTTTTTTTGTTAAAAACTCCAAAAGCTTTGCTAGAAGAGGAATAACTAAGAAAAATAGCCTCATTGGATTTTACATCAAATTTTCCTAATCTTTCTTTACCATTGTTCAAAACAAAACATCGATAACAAAAAATGTGTAAATATGCAATATTTGATTTTCTTTCTTTCCAAAGCTCATAAGGTGTTTTCTTTAGTATTGGTCTAATTAAGGTACGATTTAATACATAACATGCCATGTTAATTGCTTCCATCCAAAAGTATCTTGAGAGGTTGCTTTCACATAGTATGGTACAGGTCATTTTTTCAAGGATCCTATTTTTTCTTTCTACTATCCTATTTTATTGGGGTGTCCTAGGTACTAAAAAGTTATGGTCAAAATTTTTTTTATCATAAAATTTTTTAAAATCTTGATTTTCAAATTTGGTTTCATGATCACTTCGAATATGTTGAATTGAAAAACTTTTTTCATTAGTAATTTTTTGATAAAATTTTGAGAACACATGAAAAGTTTCATCCTTATGTGCCAACAAGAAAATTCATGTAAAACAAGAGAAATCATCAATAATTATAAAGCCATATCATTTTCCACCCAGACTAGTAGTTTTAGTGGGTCCAAATAAATTCATGTGCAATAATTCTAATGGCCTAGAAGTTGAAACAATATTTTTAATTTGAATGATACTTTTGTTTGTTAACCTAGTTAACATGCATCATAAATTCTATCCTTTTCAAAATTTAATTTAGGTAAATCGGTAACCAATTTCTTTTTAATAAGTTTTGAAAGAGAATGCATGCTAATATGTGCAAGTCTAAGGTGCCAAAGCCAACTAGTCTCATTAATTTGGGCATTCAAGGCTACTAGGCATTGCATGTTTATTTTGGAAAGATCATTCAAATCTACCATATAAACATTACCATGTCTATACCCAACAAATTTAATGCCTTCTTCATTGGGACTAGTTACTATGCATAATGAAGATTCAAAAATGACTTTGTACCCTTTATCACAGAATTGACTAATGCTCAAAAGATTATGTTTCAAACCATCTACTAACAAAATATTTTTAATATACTTGGAGGGAGTGATACCAATGTTACCTATACCGATAATTTTTTTTTTGCTATTATCTCCAAAGGTGACCATCCCTCCATCTTTTGTATCAAGTGTGATGAATTAAAATTCATCACCGTCATGTGTCTTGAGGACCCACTATCAAGATATCATTTTTGATTTGTTCCTTGGGATGCAAGACACACTTGCATGCAAAAATCAAATTTTTTACTTTAGGTACCCAAGCTTTCTTGAATTCTTTTGGTTAGTTACAGTGGTTCCTTTTGGAACCCATATTTTCTTCACATTAGAATTTTTAGATTTGTTAGAGAAATAAGTATAGGATTTGTGTTTTACTATACCATATTTAAAGCAAGTAGTATTTAAAAAATTGTTGCTTGATGAGTTCACATAGAATTTTTCAAGAATTTTTATTTTTTTAAAGGATTGTAGCCAAGACTGACTTTATCATAAATGAATTTTTGACTATCAAGTATCATTTGAAGTTTAGTTGAACTAAGAGTGAACTTTTCTACCATAGGTTTTAACTTAGCAATTTTATTTTTCAAGTTTAGATTTTCTTGTGTTAAGACCAATTTTTCATTTGAAATTATTTCATTTTCTTTTAGTAAAGATTGATTCTTTGATTTTAATTTTTTGTTCTTTACTCCTAACTTCTTTAAATCATCAACTAGATCATAAAATACTTCTTGAAGTTCTTCAAAAGTAAAGTCATTAGGAGTTTCAGCGTTTATCTCATTTTCATGTGCCATAAGGCACAAGTTGGCTTATTCATGTGAATCTTCTTCTTCGAAGCTTGACTCATCACCATCACTTCAAATAGCCATCATAGCTTTTTTCTTGTACTTCTTGGGGTCCTTCTTAAGTTGTGAACATTTAGATCTGAAGTACCTTGGCTTTTTACATTCGTAACAAATAAGGGGCTGCTCCTTATCTTCTCTTTGCTATATTTTCCTTTTGTAGGTGGCCTTTTCCTCATCTCTTGTCTTCTTTTCTTCAAGAATCTTTTAAACTTTCTAGTGATGAGGGTCATTTCTTTATCTTGCTCTTCATTTTTAGTTTCTTCGAATTTCTCATCGAGTTGAGTAGTGGACTTGAGGATGATTGTCCTCTTCTTCTTGACATCTTCTTCTTGATGTTGTTTCATGCTTAGCTTGTGTGTCATTAGCGATCCTAAAAGCTCCTTCAAGGGTAAAATATTCAGATCTTTGGCTTCTTGAATTGTGGTCACTTTGGCCTCCCACATTCTTGGTAAAGACCTAAGAATCTTTCTCACAAGATCGCTGTTAGAGTAAGACTTACCAAGACTTTTTAGACCATTAATAATATCTATAAAATGAGTAAACATTTCAGTTATTGATTCATCATGCTCTATTTTAAAAAATTCATATTTGTGCACAAGCATGTTAATTTTTGATTCTTTAACTTGATTAGTGCCTTCATGTGTTACTTCTAATCTATCCCATAAATTCTTAGCGGACATGCATGTTGAAATATGATTAAACTCATTAGCATCTAAAGCACAATATAAAACATTCATAGCTTTAACATTAAGTTGAGCCATTTTCTTGTCAACCTCATCCCATTCTCTTTCGGATTTGGTTGATTCTACACCATCAATTATCTTAGTGGGTGTGTGTGGTCCATTAACTATGATACTCCACATATCATAGTCAAGTGTCTGAATAAAAATTTTCATCTGAACTTTTCAATAGGTGTAGTTTGATCCATTGAAAAGTGAAGGTTGGTTTGTGGACTGCCCCTCGGCTAGTGAAGTACCAACTTGAGTTGCCATAGATCTTTAGCTCTTTGATGGTTAAATCAAAGTGGGGCTAGACCACCGAGCTCTGATACCACTTGTTGCCCCGCTATGCAACCCAAGACGAGGGGGTGAATTGGGTTTTTAAAATTTTAACGTTAATTTAGAACTATGAAGATTAAATAACAATGAGCAGGATATATGTAGAGAGTGATTTAAGCAAGGTCTAAAAATTAGATGCAAGAATGCAAGAAGATAAGAAAATTTAGAAAGAGAGCAAGTAAGCACAACACAAACAAACAAGATTTATAGTGGTTCGATACCAACCTTGCACCTACATTCACTCCCCAAGCTCTTACTTGAGAATTCAAATTCACTAAATTGTATTCAACAAGAATACAACGTCGGTACCTCTGACTCTAGCTATCCTAAGCTAGAACACTTATTTTTCGGATACAAGCCAATCCAATACAATCTGATTCAAGATTCCAACCAATCTTTCTAAGTTTTGAAACTCTTCTAAAACTAAAGATCAATACAAAATAGAGTATGTGAGTTAATCACATGAAAATATAAATTTAGCTCCTTTAATGAGCAAATAAAATTTTAAATACACTTTACACAATAAGAAGGAAGCTTTTCTGATTTTCTTCAAGGTGGTTGAAGACTTGAATGAGCTCTTGAGGAGTTAGTAAACTTGAAATGAAAGCTTCTTTAACTTCAAGAGGGCTCTTTGCTTAGGACTGAAATGAATGCTTGAAAAACTTTTATCTTCCTTCCTTTAAGTGCCTTTTATAACTTCAAATGATGGTGGAGAGTAATCTGGGTAGATTTAGAGCCGTTGGAGATCATTAAATGAGTATTAAATACAATCAAAATGAGTTGAAAACTAACTGTTGTAGAGTTTTTCCGTCATAGGAATGACTCATAGGGTCGACTCATGCACATGAGTCGACTCATGGGGTTGACATCTGTGGTACAGAATAGAAAATGACTGTTCTGTAATTTTGACGTACATAGCAACAGAGGTCGACTCATAGGGTCGACTCATGCACAGGGGTTGACTCATGAGGTCGACTCAATTGGGTGTGCCAGTCAAAAAATCAGCGTGCCGTTCAATCCCTTTTGATATGAGTCAACCCGTGGGGTCGACTCAATTTTATAAACATAATTTTTTTTCAAAATACACATCCAAAAATATTGAAATTACCTCCAATAGATCACAAATCTTCTGTTCTTGCTCTTGAGGCTTTTGAGTTAGGACTTGGTGAAATTATGATTTTGCCCCTGATAAACAATAAATCTTTTTTCAAGCCAAAATTATTAATAACCCCCTCAGATGCTTTGTAATCATCAAAATCAATTCAAGGAGCAACAGTCTTCTTCTTTGTGCATAGGTCTTTGAGGAATTTGGCGTATGTGAGAACTTGTTGGATTATGTCTAATAGAGAGATATTTACTTTCACTTGTTTAAACATCTCTAAGATTTGATCCATATAGGCTGAGTATCTGTTGGACCTAAGTCTATTTGAAAAAGGAGCTTCAGAATTAGTGGGTGATGTCTCGAATTACTTAATCTCTGATGTGGATTCTTCAAGTGGCTTGGGTGGTTTGTTAATCTCTGTTGACTCCTTAGACTTTTCTGGCTCCTTAAACTCGATCTGATCGATCACTTGCTCATGAGGTGGTTTAGATAATGGGTCATCTTGCTTTTTAGGTGTACCGACATGGTTGTCTACTTATTTTTCAGACCTTAAGGTGTGAATTGTGTTTAATTGATTGATCTAGACTCCTTGTTGTGGTCCTTGATTGTTCTGGGTCCTAAGATTAGCTTCAGGTTGACTTGGTAGTTTATCTTTTTCTCTTTCACCCACAACCATGGCTAATTGACCTAATTGCATCTCTAAACAGGCAATAGCCTGGGTGTTGAAGTTAAAAGCTGGCCCGTGGTCTGTATGAAGTTGTTTAGTGTGGAGTTGGTGTTAGTAGTCGATTTCACTAGGATTTCAGACTCTTTTCTAATGAGTTAAGCCTTTGATCATTGCTGAAACCTGATGGATCATTTGATGATTGAGTAGATCTGAGGTTGGATTTAATGAAGGCAGGTCTACTTGAATTTGACTCTTGTGGGATTTAATGAAGGCAGGTCTACTTGAATTTGACTCTTGTGATCAAGAAAAATTGAGGTGGTTCCTCCATCCTGAATTATACGTTGGTGCGTAAGGGTCATTTATGGGTCTTTGATAGGCTACGTTCACCTGTGCTACTTCATTTTCGACTGGACCCATTAAGAAAAGACATCCTTCCATTGTGTGGTCTGTGGTATTACATCCATTGCAAGTGGATGTTGCAACTTGGTTCACTTAGGTGTGTCCCTTAAGTTCTAGGGTCTCTATCCTACGGATTAAAGATGCAAATTTAGCCTCTTCAGCTAGGAAAGGTTGAACTTGATATACACTCCCTCTTGAAGGTGTGTGTCTATCAGGTTTTCTAGTAATCTCCCATTGTAGGCTCTTTTCTGCTAGGTCCTCTAGAAATTATCCAGGTTCTATAGGTTCTTTGTTCATGAATTGACCCTGACATGATTCTAGCATGGTTCTAGAGTTTGGGTCTAGTCCTTCATAAATGATTTGACACACCCTCCAAGTTTCTATTTCATGGTCTGGACATTAACTCAAAAGATTCTTAAAATGATCAAAGCACTTCTAAAAAGACTCGTCGGGTAATTGATAAAATTGATTAATTTCATTCCTAAATTTGGCAGTCTTATGGTGTGAAAATTTTTTTTTAAGAACACTCTAACAAAACCCTCCCATGATGCTATGGATTGATTAGAAAGACTGTATAATCACTTTTTGGCACTATCCTTGAGGGCAAAATTGATCAACTTAAGTTTTACAGCATCCCTAGTGAGCTGTTGAAGCGCATTGTGGCGTATACTTCTTCAATTTCTTTATAAAAATGTATGCATCCTCGATTTTGATAAATTTGAGAAGTATATTTATAATCTGAGGTTTAATTTCAAAATTGACATCAGTTTGTAGAAGTTAGATATATGAGGGTTGGGCTGACCCAACTAGATAACAAAGGTCTTTCAGTACCTGAGGTTATGTTCAAGTTCACCCATAGTGGGCTTAAGGTCTACTAGACTCGATGCAAAGTTTGGATATATTCTCACTCATCGATCAGATATTCTTGTCTAAGAAGAAATTTAGAAATTTTTAATTATTTTTGTAATTTTTTTTAAGAAAAAAAGAGATAGATGAGAAGAGAATTCTAAAGATGGGAGCCTAAGGAGTCCTAAATCTAAAGACGATCCAGAAGAGTGTTTTAATTAGGGTTAATATTTGTAGGTTAGTAATCAAGTTATGTAATCAATCCTAGCTAAGAGTAACCCTAGATCTAGACAACTCCTAACTACCATGGTTGCTTTTGAGCACTCCATGTAAAAGACTAGCCACTCAATTGGCAAGGTAAGTGTAAGGTTGGTGGGGGTCTCCCCATTGCTTTCTTTAGACACCAACTGAGTTGACCAGATAAGCCAACAGAACCAATTAAATAACCACCTTCCTTCAGGATGTAGTTTCTGAACCATTTTTCTAGACACTAGTCAAACTGACTAACCCTAACTCAACCCAACTCTTAGGATCCCTTGTCCTATTGAGCTCGAGAGTCCTTAGAGGCCAACGTCTAATTGATTTTAAGTTAAGATTTAGGTCAATGAAATATACAGGATGGTGGTTTGTGAGCCAAAAAAGGGTGATGAAACTTCATCTTATCTTGTTTAGGGTTTGTGCCCTTAAGATGTTTTATGGACTTATGCAATGTAAGAAGAAAAGGTGATCAGATTTGATAGTCAGTCAAAAATAAATTGATTTGTTTTATTTTTCATATTTTATGATTAAGTATCTAATTCTCTAAGTAGATTATGAGGTGTCAATATAGAGAATTTAATTTTTTTTTGAAAGAAATTAAGATTGACTAAGGAACTAAACAAGTTAGAAAGCAAAGAAAATAAGAATAAGAAAAAAAAGTTTTTTTTAATAAAAAAATGATTATGCCTAGATCCCCGACAACGGTGTCAAAATTTGATCACGGTTGTAGACAGTCAAGAATAAAAACCAACTCAAACTATATAGATAGGGTGAGTTGGGATCATTTCCATATTAATTTAGAGCGATTATCTTTTTTTTTGTATGAAGAAGAAATAAAAGAGAATTGATTGTAGAAGGATTAAAAAAATAAAATAGTAAAAATTAAATTAAAAATATAAATTAATTTATAAAAAAAATAAATCAAAAAAATAATCTAAAAATTTTGAATCCACCATGTAAATTAGATTTTTTTTTTTAATATTATAATATTAATTTTTATGATTAAGATATTAGTATAGCTTATCTTTAAGGGGTACGAACTGTATCAATAGATCATGGCTCATCCTATTAGAGTATAAACTATCTAAATTCAATGATAAAATATAAGGTTTAATTTAACATACCACGATCTATCTCTTCTAAGCACGTACCGTATCTAGGGATCACGGCATGTCAGTAGAGGGTATAGGCCGTGTAGGCTAGATCAATATCTCAAAAAAATAAAAAGATATAAAATAAAAGTATAATTTTATTATATAAAAATTAAATATAAAAAAAAATAAAAATCTATTTACAAGCTTCATCGTATTCTTGGATTGAAGGGATCTAGCCATGTATCAAGATCTCTAGCTCCATATTCTCCCAATTTTTGATCCCTAAAGCTCTTTGATTTTTTTTTGTAATTTTTATTTTTATTTTTTTTTTGATTTTTTTTACTCTCCACACTTATTCTTGGATCTCCTATTTATAAATAAAATTTTTATCTTTTTTTGGTCACAAAAGAGTCCTAAAATCCTTAGAAATCGTAGCCATTAGATCTTGATTGGACCACCTAGATCTACCTAAAAACCATCGTTTAAATCCTTATCAGGGTCGAAATCAATGCTGGCCGTTGGATCTCACATCGAATTGATTTCTAGCCATCTAATCATGCATTTTATCTCCTATTCAAAGTCGGGAATGATGTCAGCAATTGGATCAACCTCCAGATCGAATTTTGGCCATCGGATGGCGCAAAATCTCTCTTTTTCTATCGATAACAAACAGCAACCATCCGATCTAGTTCAAGATGAATTTAGACTGTTGGATCGCACAAATTTCATCCACCTCACCCGTGAGCCATGCCAAAACATCATGAAACTATTCCGTGGACTGCGCTATTGAATCCGTAGACCGAGCAGCCGGTCCATCGTGCATCGAAAGCAATAAATTTTATTTTTTAGGATATTTTCGCTCGATTTTTGCTCTAATTTTTGTTTGAAAAATTAAAAAAATATGCATTAAATTTTTTTATTAATTTTTTAATATTTTGGTGCTTAAATTTCCAATTAAATCAACATCTATTTCCATAAATATGCTTTAATTTTATATTTTTTTAAAATTATTTATTTTTGTAAGAAAATCTAATTTATTCATGAAATTAAATTTTTAAAAAGATGTTAGCACCATAAATTATCAAAAATATCTAAAATAAATATAAAAATATATCACTTATCATGACCTAATTTGATCTAACCATGACCAATCCTTCATGCACAAATATGAATTTTAGATCTTAAAATTAAATTTTAGATCTAAATTCTTTACAAGAAAATAAAGTTTTTGATTCAAAACTAATTTTTAAAACTTAACATACAATCATATATCACATGTATGAATTAAAATTCAGGTCTACTCTAATTTTTAGATTTTGATGTGCCATTATATATCTCATATATGAATTAAATTTAGATCTAATTTAAATTTTAGATCTTGATATGCCATCATATATCTCATACATGAAATAAAATTTAAATCTATACAAAATTTTAGATCCATCATACATAAACTAAAAATCATATCTAAAATAAATTTTAGATCCAAACATGCAATCATATATCTCATATACAATTTATAAATGAGATCTTAAATGAATTTTAGATCTAATTCAAACATCCATACATCTCATGCATTAATAAAAATCAGATTTTGAAATTTTTTTTTAAAACTTGCATGTGATTTTTATACATATGAATCCATGGCTCTAATACCACTGTTAAAAATCAATAGGATGCTTGTATATACAGATTTCAAAAACTATTTTAGAAACAATATAGTAAAAATATAGATTAAAATCTCTTTTAATCCAGAACATACATGCATATGATTAAAGCACGTAAGGATTTAGTTCATATTCTGAAAATAATACATGCTAATTTTCAATCTGAAAATAAAATATGTGATTCAATCACATACATGTTTCGCTTTTTCTTTTCTTGAATCTGAATCTGAAAGATGAACAAGTTCTCTCTTAGCCACACAGGTGCTCAGTCTTTACGGATATCCATGCAAGAACAACTTGGATTGCTCCTCTTCTTTTCTTCACATACAATTGATCAACTCTTGATCAGTCTTTGGATCATTTAGATCCACCCTTTGATCCTCCTTTTCTTCTTCCTTGGATCTTCCTTGATGTAGATCAGCCACCAACTAAAGAGATGAAGAAAGAGGGGATGCCCAAACACCTTTGGGTGTGTGAAAGCTTGGATGTGCAAGCCTTTGGGCATTAGAGAAAGAGAGGGAGAGAGGGGAGGCATTGAGACTCTCTCTTGGGCAGATTGCTTGGAGGCTTGGTTGCTTCTAAAGGTCAAAGGGTGGTCCCCTTATATAGACTTTTAATTGGAGTCCTAATCAAACTCCCAATCTTTATTTAAAAAGGATTCCTAATCTCATTAGGACTCCTTCTTTTAAAGCCTTAAACCTTATCATTAGTCCTTATTAAATAAGGAAAGAGGACATGAAGTCCTTATGCCACAAGGAATGGGGTGTGGGCCCCATCCAAGCCATCCAATGGCCCATGCCCAAATCTAATTTGATGGAGCCATGATCCCTTTAATTCATCCATATTTAGTGCACCAATTAATCAAATTAAATGTCACAATAAAGGCTTGATCCAAAGCATGTTGGCACCCAATAATTGAGCTGCATTAACCTAATTCCAAATGCAAGTTGGATTAGGTCCAATGCATGTAACTAATTTGATCTGATCCTTATCAAATAAAGAATCCAAGTTCAAAGAGGAATTATATTTAGTCATGTGCTAGCAAAGTTTTCCTAAACCCAATAGGATTTTACTAAATCCTAATCCAATTAGAACTTCACAAGTCTAATTGGCCAATCTAAATTAGTTCTCTTGTTTGTGTGACCCCATAAATCCAATTCTGTCTGATAGTGAGATATACCATGATCTCTATCATAATATCATTGAAACTCTTTTCAATGGATCGAAATAATTCTACTCTTACTTAATAGGGATCATCGATCTAGAACAATCCTAGTGAGCTCTCACAATCCACCAGTGATGCCTAGTAGTATGTAGTGGCAACCCAATAGAACTAAATAAATAATCTCTAGGTATAGTTTTCATATGATTTAGTCCTCCCATTATTAGTCTTGACTAGATTTTAGGTTATAGATAAGTCGTCAAATCTCGACATTAGTCATATGATAAATTTAATTAGCTCAAGTCCAAAAGTGATTTGTATGGAAACTCTTTTTTGTTAATCACACTATTGTGGCCACAGACTTAAGGACTCAGCCTCTCAAATCTCATAGGACTACTCATCTCTCTCAAGATCGATAGATTCTATCTAGATACGTACCCTGCTTCTATAGTAGACCAACTATCTAGATGCACACCTTGCTTCTACAGTAGACCAACTATAGCCAACATACATTACAAAGACTTAAATGACTAAGAGGTGATATTTATGTATAGTCAAACTCCAGTAGCCTCACTGTGAGCAATCATGCCACCACAGGTCAAAAGATCATTCACACAACTATAGCATCGAGATGATCACTGATGATTGAGTAGAAATTTATGTGATCTCTTGTATGGTCATGCTTAGTACTAGTTGTTCTCTAACAACTATCCGTACTTATCGTTCAGTATCTTTATACTATAGATTAGAGACTCATCTATCTTCAAGAAAATGATCTATGCGTTAGTCTACCTGGATCGATCACTATCCTCACGATGGCATTATGATTAGGAGAAATTTAGAAATTAATTATGCATACCTCTAATTTTCAACACCTTGAGAATATGTATCTTAAGCATTAATTTCTCGAACAATTCAAAGATACACCACGCTTGAATGAAGATAAAACTTACCTTTTTTATTAATCAAATCAATATTTTAAGTATAAATTTGTATCCTTCTTATTCCTATGATCGGACGGCCTGACGATCAATCCAATCCAAGTACTTGCTAATCGGATCATTTAATTTAATCACATATCATATATGAATGAATTTAGATTTAATCTAAATTATATCAGATCTGATCACAATCATACATCACATCTAAATCAAATCATAAATATCACATGCAACACATGAAATTAGATTTTATCAAAGATCAGCACAAACTAGGACAACCTATTCGCTGTAAGGGGTAAACCCTATAGTAGAATAACTTTATATTAGTTTGTGCAATCAATCATTAATTAAATTTAAATCTAAGATATTATATATTAGATCTAAATAAAATTTAAATTTAAATTTAATATACACATATAACATGTCATAACGAACTTAGTGCTATGATACCACTATTGAAAAACATGGGCGATTTCATGCATATAGTTTAAAATTTTTTTGAAATAAAATACAGCAGAAGACAACTAGATTAATCATATTATTCTAATATGCATATGATCTAATCATCAAATCAATCTACTCTAGGATCTATGATATGCTATGTTGCATATAAAATCTAAAATAATCACATGATAAAATCTACATACATAGATGTAAGTAGTAGATCAAATCTACACCTATTTGAGTTTAAAACTCGATACCTGAGTGTGGATTAATGATTGCCGCTACTAAGAGATAGAGTGAAGATGACCCTTGCTAGTTGCTCGTAGCCGCACATGCATCCGACCTCTATGAAAAGTCCACTCGAAGCTCTGATATGATCGATCTTTTCGAAAATGCTAGTTCACGCGAAGATCTTCTTGACTGATCTGGATCCTTTCTTTAAATCTCTAAAATTTTTTCAAAGATTGAAGATGGACTTCTAGAGGAGATAAAGAGGTAGAAGAAAGATAGAGAAGAAAATAATTTTTTTCTTATTTTTTTCTTTCTTCCCAAGCCTTTAGGAATAAAACCTTAGAAACCTAGGTTTTGCACACACCCAAAGAAGAAGGACTCTCCTCTTCTTTTTCATGCCAAGAACTCATGCCCAAGGACCCCCAACTTGAAGATCCTTTTCTCTTCTATCTTACATGTATAAAACCAAAATAAAACCCCTTTTATTTAGGCATGTAATGAGTTAGGTGAAGAGTCCTAGAGATGTTGGACTCTTGCCTTTTGTTGCCTCCGCTTACCAATTCACACCCAAAAGAAATATGGGATGCCCCATCCTATAATTTTTCATAGTAAATCAGTTCTCCAACTAATTTCTCATAGTAAAAAATTACTCTTTTTGATTGCATAAAATAAAAGAACAAAATAAGTGGGTGCAAGGTCTTAAAGATAATGTCCAACATTATCCATATGGTTACCAATTCAAATTAGATTTGAACCTTCCATATAATATCAAATAATATCCATCCTTGGATGTGAGAAAGAGAGAGTGAAGACTCTTTGGTGTGAAAAAATCTCATGCAAAAACTTTTTGTGCATGAAGAAATATGGCATCTATAATTTGGTGCACAAGGGAGAAGAGTCCAATGCAATATGGACTCTTAATTTTCTTATTTGAATCCAAACCAAATCATATTTGGTTTAGCCCAAATAAATAGATGAAATCCAATCTAATTAAATTTATAAATTTTTAATCAAATTAAGAATTGATTGAACCAAAGTTCTGATCAAATCAGAGACAATTCTTCCTTAGCAATTAGATCATCTCATAACCTAATCGGATCAAATCTAATTAAATCTAATTTAATTAGATTTTATTTAATATTTTTTATTCAATCAAATTGAGATAATCAGCAATCTAATTACTAATTAATCTTATATTAATTTACTAACACTTGGTGAATAAATTTATTGCAACTTTTGCATAAGGTTAATCATCAATCGAATTGATGATTAAGCCCTTGAATAATTATCAATCATTGATTAGCCACATGATCAATCAGAAATTTTTTTTGAGTGTGATCTCATAGGTTCGAACCTATGTCAGTAATATAGAAATAAATTTCTGAACTAATTGATGTAACCATCTAGCAATGAGACCCAACATCCGGATAAGTTGAATGATGGCGAAGCAACATTCAAGAACCTATTGGCATATGGTTACTGTATAATTTATACATTTGATCCTAATGTTTAAGGATGACCTAGAATTTAACTGTCAATCCTAGATAAGTCATCCACATTATATTTTAATCTTTCAAATCCATCATATTGATTATTCGAGTTCAGATTTTATTAAATTGAAATACATTGATATATTAACTCTATTAATTTAGAGAGATCAATTCTATCTTGACTCACACACCAACTTGATAAGTACTTGACTGCACATAGAAATCTTCCATCATTAAATTATAAATTCAGATAGTCTGACACCAAAGTACAGTGAGTTGTTTACAGATTACTGTGGTGATCTCAGATCGAAGGGATACTTATACCTATATCCTTAGCGAGCTACTCTTAACAATAGAGTGCTCCACAGTAGATTACGTTCCATGATGATGTACTCCTACATCTCATCTGCATGCCATACAAGTGTCTCTACACTATTTGGTTACGAGAACAACCAACGTATATGGCACATAACTACCTATACTTGATATCGCTATTGTCCTAGTAATAGCGTATCGTTTGGTTGCGAATGAATTTAAGGATTATGCAAATAAATCCTCCTTTATCGATCAAAGTAATTCTAAGGACTTCATCACAACATAAAAGCTTGTTAGAAGATGTTATCTTGTCATAAAAAAGGCTAAATAATTTTTATTATTGATCAATTCATATATATTTATAATTAGCCAATCGTCAAACGATTAGCTTTAGGATATAATTTTTAACAGTAGGTTCTTAACTAATTATTTCACCAAATAATTTTTACTAGTTAATTTTGCCTCAAAATCTTAATAGTAGGCTTTGACCTTCACTGAAAGGTCTGATTAGGTCCAACCATTAACATGATCATACTCAGAAATCTAACCACAAATGATCAGGCCCGACTTTGATCGATCATCCTGATCACCCATAAGAGAGACTCAACTGAGTCATTATATTATGAATAATAATTCTAATAGCAGATGAGCACCAGACCTTTGGGCCATCCAATGATCATCCAACTATTGGATCAATTATCATCCAACTTAATGGGAGGCTATGATCTAGTTATCTCCATAACTATTTTATTTTTAAAGACTTAATAATTTTAAAAAATTTAATTAAATCTTTTAGAAGATATCAATCGACCTATAAGTCATAAATTCTCACTGACTTCATCAATTCATAAAAACTATAAATAACCAGCTGGTCCAATCGGTACGTCGTAAAGCCTTCCACTGACTTCACCAAGTCATAAGAAGAATTAGAAACAAGTCATTTCAGGGCACCTAAATCAATCATATTGATTAACCTTAATGACATGGGTGAACTCGAGTCACTTAATGATCTAATCAGTCCAATGACTCGGGCTCGAGCTTTGAACTACAATCAAGGTCCATATGGTTTAATCAAAAATATGGACTTGACTTTTTATAACTATTGTGTTTGATCTAGAGTATCCTTGATCTAATCTAAATCAACTATTGATTAGATTAGATCAACTACCTTTTTAGTCCATTAAGTCTTTGATTTTTAACCTTAGGACTAATCTGATTAAAAAGACCTAATTTAAGCTAACTCATGCTCCATGTTTTATATAATGTCATTAGATCTTTAATCATAATTCTAAATCTAAAATATATTTCTTAATTCTTAATTAAATATAGCATTAACATGAGTTAAGATTATTAATTAAAATCATTTCAATTTTATAAAATAATTTTAGATTATTCTTATGCAAAAATTTTTATTCTGAAAACTAAGTCGGCACACTCCTGAATGGAGTCGGCTCACTTCAGTGGGTCGACCAAGTTTGATACTTGATTGACTAACTGATCATGAACAATAACTATTATTATTTAGCTTGAGACAACTGGATTGGGTTAGTTAGTACTGAATCGACTAAACCAGAAGATTGGGTTAACTAATTCAAAATTAGTCGGATCAGTAGGCGTGCCAACACGTATCATATAGTTTTAGATCTAAAAATTCTTGCATAAACTAAAATAAAATCAATCATAAATGAATCTTTAGATCATATCTAAATATTTTATGATTTTAAATTTTATTTTTTATAATTAAAATAATTTTAATCATATAGATTAGATGTTTTACTTTTCATACAACTTAAGCTTTGTGTCACATACAACAAATCCTAGGATTTCAATACCTAAGATTTTGTAGAAAGGTAAGTTCTTCCTTTCATTTTCTTCTTCATAGGATTAAATCACATGGCACGCCTACATACTATAAGAGCATCCTATCGAATAGGAAGAGAGGGCCTTTAAACCCTTTTTGCTCCTATGACCAGATGGCCTAGTGATCAATCCAATTTAAGTGTTTGCTAATTGAAACATCTAATCTACTCATATATCATATATGTAAAAATTTAGATCTAATCTAAATTATATTATATCTGATTCTCATATTAGATCATATCTAAGATTAGATCATAATACATCCTATGCATTACTAAATCTAAATTTCAACTCCACATGCATATATGTTCATGTCATAATGAACTTTCGCTCTGATACCGGTTAAAGGAAGCATGGTGGTTTCATGCATGTATTTTTTAAAATTTTATACAAAATATATATAGATTAAATAATTTAATCTAAAATATATGCATAGATCAAATCTAAAACTACTATATATGATCTATGATATGAACTAATATGCATATATATAAATCTAAAATCTAAAATTCAATAAATATAGATCTTATCCATATTATATTTAGATCATATCTAAATATGAATTGAGTTCAAAACTCAATACTTGAGCACGGATAGCAGATCACTGCATCTAAAATCTATGGTAGTTGATCCTTTATGATGCTCAGCAGTTGCACACGCATCCGACCTCTACGGATATCCACACGAAGCCCTTATACTGATCGATCTCTCCGAGAGTGCTATCTCATAAAGACACATTTTATTGACTGATCTAAGAAAAATATGAAGAAGATGAAGAATAAGAAGATCTTCCTTTTTTCTTTCTAGATCCATGTATCTGATCTCTACAATAGAGATCAAGAGAAGAACCCTTTCTTCTCAATTCTTCCACTTGTAAGAGAACCTTTCTTTCTTTCACATCTTTAAGAAAAATTTTTTTCTCTAATTTTATATGATAAAAATTAGATCTAATCTAATTTTTTATATAAAAAATAACATGGATTCTTATGCCCTAAAAAAATCAAAAACAAAGACCTAAAAGAAGAACCGTTCTTCTCTTTTCTTCTCCCTTTTTCTCCTTGATCTAGAGTCCTAGGAAATCCCAAACACCTAACCAAATTTTTTTAGTATTTCTTCTCTAAATTCTTATATTAAAAATTAAATCTAATCTAATTTATATATTAAAAAAAATTAAAAAATCCAAAAGAAGAACTTCTTCTCTAAGGTTGTGCACTAGAAGAAGACCTTTCTTCTTCCTTTTCTTTCTCATTGGGATGAACCTTTCTTCCCTATTTTTCGACTGTGAAACTAGAAAGAGAGCCTCTCTTTGATGCCTTAGAATCAGTAGTAAACTCTTGCAAAAATCTCTTCAAAAGGGGTTGGAGAAGAGGCTTGATGTGAAAGAGTACGGGGCATCCAACCCTTGGATGCCCCATCCTAAAATGTAGGCGACAAGGGAGAGAATGGGGTGCCATATTTCTTCATGAAAGAGAGGGGGGGCATGGCTCTTCTTTAGGTGTGGATATCTCATGGTGAAAGGAGTGGGGCATGGAGAATAAATAGGCACATGGGGTTGGGAAGTTAGTTAGACAAGTTTGGTTAAGTCCTAGTCCAAATAGGACTCTTGATTCTTGATCAAACTCTAACTAATTCTTGAACTCAATCCTATCCAACTTAGGATTTAGTTATAACAAACTAACTAATTAAGTCCTAGCCTAATTGAAAAATCAATTAGGCTTTAATCCAATGAAAAAATTAGTTAGATTAAACCCCATCAATCCAAGAATTTATTCTTCTCATCTTATTGGATATCAGGAAAGCTTTAGATCAATAGGGCTTGATCCAATCAAGCCTATTATCCAATAGAATTTGATCCAATCAAACTTTAAATTAAATTGAATCTTTTTCAAATAAATCTGATTTGCATCCCTAAGATCAATTAAAGCAAACCCTATTATCCATTAGGACTTGATCAATCAATTGAAACTAAATCTAATTGAATCCAATTCAATTAGATTTGATCCAATCCCCATTGCTTAATCAAATTGAGCCAATTAACAATCAAATTATTAGTTAATTATTTTTTTAATTTATTAACCATTAGTAAATAATTTATTTCAACCTTTGAATAGGATTAATCATTAATCACATTGATAATTAAATCCTTCAATGATTCATAATCATTGATCAGCCATTTGATCAGATATGTACTTCTGTGTATGACTCCATAGGTTCGAACCTAAACAGGTAGCATAAGAATAATTTCTATACTAATCGATATAACCATCTAGTAATGGGACCCATTATTCGGATAGGCTGAATGTATGCTCAGCAACACTCAAGAACCTATATGGATATAGTTACCATATAATTCATCCCTTTAACTCTCGATGCTTAAGGATAACTTAGGGTTAAACTATCAACCCTAGATGAGTGGTCCATATTATGTCTCAACCTTAAAAAAAATTTATGACTTTTCACTAAAACTACTCTGATTAGAGTTTTGCTAAATTGAAACACAATGATGCATCATCTCTAATTTTACTTAGAACGATCAATCTCATTTTGACTCATACTCAGACTTCACAACTACTTGACTATACCCAAAAATCTTTCATCATCGAATTAGAAATTCAGATAGTCCAGCACTAAAGTACAGTGAGTTGTTTACAAGTCATCGAGGTAGCTTCAGGTCAGAGAGATATTTATATCCATATCCTATCAGAGCAACTCTTGACAGCATAGTATTTCAGAGTTGGTCATACTCAATGAAATGTGCTCCTATATTTCACCCGTATGCCATACTCGTGTCTCCACATGTCTTAGTTAAGAGGATAATCAACTAATATGACACACAATGACCTATACTTGATACAATTATCATCTTTGTAATAATTATATTGTTTGATCACAAGCAAAATTTAAAAACTATATGATAAATCTTTCTTTATCATTTTATAAGTAGCTCTAAAGACTTTATCATAACACGAGTTCTATTTAGGAAGATGTATTTCTTATGATGAATTTGTTAGATAATTTTTATCAATTTATAATTCATATATATACATGGAGCATAATCATTTACAACCTAGATGATTAATTTTAGGACATATTTTTCAACAATCTTATATATGACAGACGATGAGGTTTGATGAGTTTTTCATAGCCTCTATCTTGTCAGAACTCATAATAAAAGAACTGAATCATACGGTAACTATACCTAGATGTTCATCCTTCCATTCTACTAGATTGCCACTATATGCTGCTAGATGTCACTGGTGGATTGTAGAACCAATGACAATTATTTTGATGATTAATAATTCTTGATTGGATAGTTGAAATTATTTCAATCTATTAAAAAATATTTTAATGATATTTTAATAGAGATCAAAATATTTTTTACTATCAGACAGAATAAAATCTATGGGGTTATACATAAAAAAGATCTTGACTGATCGGACTATTGAATCATGATTTCGAGTCATAAATTACAAGTGGTCTTAATTATCAATTTGATTGATGATTGGACTTAAATATAAAAATTACATTGAGAACTTACTAAGAGTTAGTAAGTTACAGGAGGACTAAAATATAATTATTATATATTATTTAATTTGATCATCTATTAAGATTGAATCCTAATTAAATTAAATCAGATTTAATTTGATTAGTTTTGATTTGAGTTTGACTCAAATTAGGTTTCATTAATCTAATGGGATTGCATCTAATGAACACTTAACCCAAACCTATCTAGATTAGGTTTGACCTAATCATTACCCATGTTTGATTTGGATTAGGTCTTAGTTAATTTAAATCAGATTTAATTTGATTAGATCTGATTTTAGTTTGATTTGGATTGGATTTCATTAATCTAATGGGATTAGACCTAACCCAATCTAAATAGGAATCCAATCTTGATTTGGATTTAGTCCTAGACCTTGACCTAATCAAATAAGGAACTTAGCCACATGTCCCCACTCCTCTTAAGCCCTCACACCCCTATTTTCTAGGCATGGAAGTGTTTCACAGTGAAAAAGGGAGGCATGAAAAAAAATATTTCTCCATTGCTGAAAGTGTTTTGGAGAAGGTTGAAAGTGTGGTTCTTGATAAAAAATCCTGGGCACAAGTCCATCATTATGTGCTACTTCATAATGACATAATACCTCAGTATATATTGATTTATTTCATTGTCATCATATAATATTCCTAATTAATGAATTAATTTTTTTTTTTGTAGCAATTTTTTGGTTGCTCAAAGATGAGCAAACCACAGCATTCGACCTAACCAAAGGATTGAGTAATGATGATTGATCAAGTTATTTTTTGAATGACTTTTTAAACAAATTAGTCATCTATATGAGGGAAAGGATTAATTTTGGAGCATATTTATAAGCATCAAATAATACCTTAATAATTTTATCATGATTTTTAGATACCAATGATGATGGAGAGTAACTATTCAGAGGAATTAATTACCATTGCTCAAGGTCCTAGCAATATTGTGAATAGATATAATGGTTTCATCATTAATAGATTTAAATTTCATACAAAAAAATATGAAAAATTTAGAAAAATTTAGAATAGTGGCATCATGGTGGAAGTAAGTTGGAAGACTTATTATAGTATACTTACAAATATTTTTAAGTTAGATTATTATGAAAAATTTAAAGTTATATTATTTTGATGTAACTGGATGGATATAAACTCACCAAGGGGCTTAAAACAAGATATGAATAGATTTACACTTATAATTTTTTCAAGACTGATACATACTGATGTGCTATTAAAGAATAATCCATTTATTTTTTCATCTCAAGCTCATCAAGTTTTTTTTATATAAGAATCAAAAGATAAGAAATGAGCTATTGTGGTAAGGACACCTAAGACTTATATGATATGGGAGAAAGATTAGAAGTAGAGGATGATGAGACTTATATGCAATCTATGCCTTATGATTTTACATCGACTGATGATTTAAATATAACAAGCTTGGTTAATTAGGATGGATATTGAAAGAGAAAATATTGACTAATTTTTAATTAATAAGAGATTTAAGATATATACATTTATTATATTATCATGTTCATTTCATAGATCTTGCTTCTTATTAGCAATTTAATCAGTATTATATTTATCATTTCATAATTTATGTTAATTGACTTTTGTTTCCATTTGTGAATGTTGGTGACATCATGTCTTGACATAGATGATTTGATGATATAGAGTTACATACTTCCCAGGGTGGATTGTCTTTTGATTAGTCCAAATAGTCGAGGCAACTATAGTAGTTTGAGGCTAGTCCTTCATCATTTGCATAGCATTTTGATGTCGGTCATTCTTTATCCATGCAACAGCCCGAGTCATAGCAGGATCCTCCTACTGTGGAGGATCTTATTATGGATGAGATACATATCCTGGATATTTTAATAGAAGTATAATATATTCATGACTATTAAGATTTTAGTACTAATTTTTGTTGATTGATTCTTAATATCAATTTTCATTTTGTTTTTATTGTAGATGCATTCATGAGAGCATAGATTAGACATGGATCCACATGGGCTAGAGATATTTGGCATTTAGTTGAGGGTGAGAGGTTCATCATTTGATGCAATCAGATGCGGTAGCTCATCAACAAGGTGACTAGATTATTAATGAGCTTCTTTGGTACTATTGCACGAAAGGGTCAACTTTGTCCTTTGAATTATCCTAGATGGAATAATATGCTTTATGCATATAAGCTTCAAATTGTATGATTAGTAAAGATAAAGAGATAACTTAATAATTTATGTTAATTTGTTTATACTTAATTAATTATGTTGTTTAATATTTGAATATCCTTCATTGCTTTGTTGTGGAGTAAATTTATACTCCTTCCAAATAGCAATGAATGGGTGCTGAAGTCCCTTAATAAAAAATGGAAAGAATTTAAGGTAATGCTAAAGAGAACTACAAGAGAGGATTTGGCAGAGGATGATGTTGCTCATATCTATCCTCTTAATGTAGATCCTCATCAATGGAGGAAGCTTGTCCATTATTGGTTCTTTGAGAAGGGACAAGTAATTGTATGCATTCATCATATATTTTATGTTATATTAATTACTAGTGTGTATAATTTAGATATATATAAGATATATTGCACTGTTTATTTTATTTTGTAGGCATATTTTGATATTGATAGAGTTGCACAAGTAGCTCAATCTATTCCTCATACATCAGGATTTAAGATCTATGCACGACGCAGACAAGAATATGTATGCTTTTTTTCAAAATATTTGGCATATTACAAACCTTTTTAGACTAATTTGATGTATATACGATCCTTATGCTTCATATTAAAACTACGTATCATGTATCATATATCATGATATGTATTAGTTTTATTGAAACTCTTATAGCTTGTCAATTCAAATATATGGATTATATATTTTATAAAATTTATGTTTTTTGTAAATGGATGACCATGGGAGGGAGCCTGGTTAGGTGGAGTTTTACATAACGACTCATGTTTATCGAGATGATCATTTTGTTACTTACGAGTCGAGAGATATATTTGTATGTATTTATAATCATGCAATGCTATGATTTATAATTTTATTTTTAATTATAAAATTAATATATTTTTTTCTTAAATATAGGAGAGAGTTTCATCTCTTGTTGTAGAGCATATTAGTGAGTCCTCGACATCTATGGAGGCCAGTCGTGTTGAGGCTCAAGTGATGACAGAGCTGTTGGGATCGAACCGCTATGGTCGAGTGAAGGGTTATGGAGTTGGAGTTACCCCCATTCAGTTATCTGACATACGTCGATACACTTAGGATGCTAGAGAGAAGCTCTAGCATACAGATATTTCTATGCTTGAGGCTTGGATGGAGGCATGGATTGAGTAGCAGGTGGAGGCATGGATTGAGGAGCAGTTGGAGGGCTAGATAGAGGCGTGGGTGCGGGTGTAGGCATAGGTGCAGGTACAAGTAGAGGCGCAGGTGGAAGCGATAAGGCAGAACTATGACACTATAATATCCATCATGAAGACTTAGATTGATCATTTGACATCCATGTTATAGATATTTGTGGATTCTTCTAGGATACATATGTTTATTTTTATTCATATACTTAATTATTTAATTTGCATTATGATTTTCGTATTCTTAACACTGAAGTTTTTATATATTTGTTGTAGTTTCCTGATAGTTCCAGTAGTCATGGAATTACTGACGGTCATGATTCTACGAATGACTAATACCCTGATGCCTCTATATTTCTTTTAAGTTTTATAGATTTTTTTTGATGTCTTCTCTTTAGTTGTGGTTGCATTTACTTCTTATCCACAAAAAAATTATTGAATTTTAGGTTTTCGTCCATGCTCAAAGGGAAGGTGTGGATTCTTTCTTTTCATAGGTTTGAGACATCTGCAGCCCTTGTCTTTTTATTTATTTGTTTTCCTATCTTTTTGTGCAGAATGTGGGTGCTTCATCATTTTTTTAGGGTGAGGTGCTGAAGATTTTTTTTTATTTATTAAAATGCATCTAATTTTAGTAAAAAAAAATCTGGCTATGAAATTGACAAATGAAATTGGCAGCATGTCTTTATGTTAGCATTGCCTGGAAAATCCACATTATTTTTGATTCATATATTTAGATATTTGCTTTGTGTGAGTACACCATTGTTAAATCAGATTTTTACTACTTTGGGTGTATGAGATATATTTTTACAAAGTTTATTGCTTTAGATTTTTGAGTGCACATTGTATGTTCATAATATAAGAACTTTGGCTTCTTTGATTTTTGATTAGCCTAATTTTATAATAAGACAACTAGAGCACTAAAGACCTGACAAAAATGGGTTTTTGGTGCGTGGAAGATAGATAGCAGCATAGCTTGTTGTTAACCTTAGTTTTCCCTTTCTCTTCCCTTTGGTGGTTTTCTCCCTCCAACGGACGACAAACGATGGTTGGCCGAGCCCCCCTCTCTCTCTTACTCCTCTTCACCAGTCTCTTTTGGTAGTGGACGGCGGATGGTTGGGTCAGGCCAAGTCGGCTTTCTTTCCCTTCTCTTGTCCTTTGTATGGATTATTGCCAGGCTTCATCAGTCGCTGGCAAGGTTTGGTCAACGATGCTCTTCTCTTTGCTGTGATGGTTGACGATGTTTTTTCTTTGGTGCTCCTTTTCTCTCAAGATGTGGTGGTCACCGATGTTTTTCTTTGGTGATCGATGTTGATCCATTCCAGCGCGACTTATTAGAGTTTCTCTTTTTTGAAATTTAAATTTCAAAATTTTTTGAATGTTGCTGGTCAGGGAATTTGAAATTTGATTTTTGGTGTTGTTGGGTGGGTAGGGATTCCCTTTCACTCTTGTTTTTATGTACTCTCTTCTTTAATAAATTTTGGTGACTATGTACTATATGCAGTATTCTCCTTTTGTATAAAAAAAAACCTTTGTTTTCCATAGTTGTAGTAACATGAATGATTAATTTCTTCTTGCAATTGCTAAAATGTGGGATTTAGATGTTTGATATCTCTTCTTGCTGCCTTGCCCACAAGGTTTCATGGTGAGCCTTTCTCTTTCACGAAGCTGTCTTAGGTTGGAAACTGATACAAATATAAAGGTTTATGCCAGGTTGAGAGCTGGTTCTGAGACATTTCTGTAATTTGAATATATCTTGATTCATGTAGTGTAAACCCATATGGATGGAACATGGCCTGTATTCATATAGTGTAAACCCACACCACACAAAGTACCACAGGTTTCCTATTTTTGACCGTGCTGGTAAATTGGTATGCAACTTGAACCTTATTATATTCAGTTTGCACATTTTCATGTACTTTGTTCTGATACATTTTCTGTATTAAAGATTGCTATAAGATGGAATGAGCTTCAAGCATTCACCATCAGGTGGTCATGCAACTGGTCTGCTCATCCTATTGCATTTCTGATATGTTAGGAGATCCATTGCAAGCCTGCAATAAAGAGAGATCATAATTAGCCCCACATCTTAATTTATACCTTAACATTGTTTTTTGAAATATATATGATTGATTATATATGTGTTTCTTTTTTCTGGAAGACACTGAAGTTCCGACTCGAGGTACTCAACTATTCTTTCGGATTGGCTATTCGATGATGAATACATTGTTTTCAAAGCCATGAATGGAAGCAATTTTCAGTTGTGCTATTTTTTATGCAAAAATTTTCATGTCATTTCTTATCATCTAATTTTTCTTCTGTCATTAGCTATATCTCATCTTGATAGATTCTCTTGGATTAAGCAACTTTTAGGGTACTTTATGTGGGGCTATTCTCTCAAATACACTTATCTTGCAGTTAAGTTGTTGCTGTCTGTAAACGATCAATTTGAGCTTAAGTGGAATGACTTGCAGGCAAAGCAAATAAATGATAACTGAGATATCTTCATATTTTATCCCATTTGTCCTTCATGAGGCATTGCAGTGTCTATTAAAGAACACTAAGACCTAAAGCTTCTAGTCTTTGTGGGATTCAATTTTAGGTCTTCATGCCCTAGATTGGGCTATCTAATGTTATATAGTCTTTATTATGAAACAAGATAATGATTAAGTCATCCTTAATCATACTGGACTTGTGGTACTTTGTTCTCTGGATATATATTGATTATGATGTTACACAGTCTTTATTATATTTATGTTGGTGTTTAAATTTTTTTTATAAATTTTGGATAGATATATGTATTATTATATAGATTATTTTCAGATTGGGTGTCTTTTTTTTTTTTCAAATTTAGTAAATACCAGTGCTTTAAAGCATTGGCAATGGTTACAAATTGCCGACGCTTATAAACATCAGTAATTTTTGTGAATTGATGATGTTTATAAGCATCGACATTAATAAATATACCAACGCTTTTGCTAGCATCGGAAAGTATTCTAAACTTATCGATGCTTTCACAAAGTGTAGGCAATATTAGTTTCGACACTTCATGTAATGATTCTTTTTTGACGTTTTGAAAAAGGACAGATTATTTTTTGTGATGCTTATAAGCATCAGGAATTGAGTATTTTTGCATTGGAATGTTCCATTATACTATAGTGAAAATAGCTGAACACCCCCACTCACTAAATCAACTATCCAAATTAACTAATTCTAGAATAAGTTGATTTTTCCTTCTCTGTTGTGGCTTTGAGGGAGACATTTATTCTTAAATAGAGTGGAGTTTGTCCACAAGTAGCTTGCTTCATTTCATATGCAGCATATTAAAACTTTTTCTTTTTCTTTTTTCTGACAAAAAGCAAATTAATTAATGAGCAAATTAGTGGTTGTTTTCCTAGAATATATGTGCTACTCACTAATAGATCTACTTATATACTATAAAACTAAATAACTTCTTCATGATATGTTGCTGATGATCATAAATCATTATTTTTCAGGCTTAGGGTTCATTATTCATCTTATGAGTGGTGCTTTTAGCACTGCGAACATCAAGTTTGATATGTGAGAATTTACATTCCATGGAGTTGAATATGAATCCCAATGGTGCCTTGTTTTGCCAGTTTGAATTTTGCTATAATCCATATTATAGCTCAAAGTGAAATTGAAAATGTGGATCCAAAATTTTTTTAGTTGTTCTCAGTTTTGATTCAAATCTAAAGCAGTTGAGTTGTGGTTCCCAATCCATCCATCTACGACTTAAGTATTTTTTCCTATTTTCATTAAGATGATATGTGCCTTTTTTTTCAGGGGGGGCATGGGGTGGGTGGCTGTAGAGGGTTGCAGACTCAAAGGATATGCATATTTGAACCAAGTGGAGGATCTCATCTTTCTAAACTTTTTTCTGAAAAGATGGAAGCTTTATACATAAGCACCTATAGTTGTCTCAAACGAATCAAATTTACACATATATATATTAGTTTTGTTTCTTTCTTTTTAGGTATAATATCAGTTAGATGGTTGATGCTTTTAGCATTTACATGACCCCAAAAATGTTGAAATAATATGAAGTGCCTTTCTGGCAAACTTTTAATATGCATAGTTTTTCTCAAAAAAATAATGGACATAAAGTTTGAACTCTTAGCAATTTTCGATATCCTTTTCATATATTTCTTATATCTCAAGACATATGAACCATGTGAGTAACTCAAGAATAGTTTTTGATTTCTAACATCATGGATTTATGACATATTTGGGGTCATATTGATGTATACACTCTAAAGATGGTCATTTACTAAAGAATGACCAGAACTATGGAAATAGATGAGTCTCATAGCTAAATACATTTAGGTAAATAATGGTAAACAAGTTGCATGACTAATATTATTAGATAAATGAAACAATGCATAGTTAAGTGCTTCCTGAGAAAACAACATTTTAGATGTTATCAATTCCTGAGAATATAAATCTAGAGCATTCATGAGATTAAATTAAAGGACATGGGAAATGGTTGATAAAAACAATAGAAAACCATTTGAAGCCCTAGTGCAGGATAATGTCTATGCAATAGTCTCCTGTCTACCCATAGTTTCTTTGAATCCACATGAGGAGCATTTTCCACAAGAGTATATATCCAGTCTTGGCTTTTATAATAATGCAGTAATGTAGATGACTTTTGCAAGTCTACCATGAATTATTAAATAGAAATTGATATTGTCTCAAACATGCAACAAACCAAGAATAAGCTCAAGAACAAAGAAAGTAGTCCTACCAACTATACTCTTTGAGAAATGAAAAAGCAAGTCCTATCAAACTTCAATCTAAGCATTTCTTTCAATCATAAGTTCCTGAGTTAGTTGCCAGATTAGTTGGTGAGCTAGCCCATCTATGGTGGTGGTAGCATTCCTATTTGCTCTTGAACTATCTCGAATAGAGGTGGTAGCATGCGGTACACTCCGGCCACCTCCTGCTCTAGCCCCTATTAGTGGTCTCACTACCATTTGTCCAAACACTAATCTTTGGCTAGAGTCCCCTTCACAGTCTTAGCATTGATCCTTGGATATTAACGTAAGTCCCATTACTGATCAGGAGATAGTCTTTTAGAGCAACATAATTTCCTTTGAGGGATTCAAGGAGCTTGCGAAGGTAAAATTGTTGGGCCTCTGTGAGGGAAAGCATCCCCTCGTCTCCTTTTTCTTTGCATACAACTCTCCACTAGCTTATTGCTAGCATGCAAAAAATTCTACTTCCGCTATGGTCTGACATCCCTCTACTTCCTTCTCTTTCCCATAGAGTGCAGCTTTAGCAATCTTCTGCTTCTTAATTATACAGCTCCCAATTGGCTACTTGAACCTATAATTGGAAATATTTGGTAATTCAAAAAATATGTTTTAATAGTCTATATCTTCAAAAACTTATCCTCTCTTTTGCTCAAACAACAAGGGTAATGAAGGGAGCCTGAAGGCTAATAAGCCACAACATTCAACAAAATTTCTTGATGTGTGGGACTTGAATTGAATGCAGACCCCACATCAAGAAGGGAAGAGCGAGGTGTGGCGTGGAAGTAAATCTAAATCAACATTCTCGCTGATTCATGTAATGAAAGAAAGATTAATCAATCCATGTACAAATTGCATTGCATTTTTTGAAAATGTCCTATCAGATCTGAAACTAATTTCTAGAGTAGAAGCTATCGCGTATGTTTAATGGTTAATTAACTACTTAAATAACAAGACAACATGACTACAACCTTCTTCTGCTCTTCCAAATGAAAGCTAGTTAGGATTAGTTAATTAAATAACAAGATACCATGACCAAAACTTCTTCTTCTCTTCCAAATGAAAAGCTAGTTAGTTAATATTAGTAAGTCGATATGCAAATTGTATGGCATTGTTTGAAAGTATACTAACAGGTGTGAAACTTATATAGCAAAAGCTATCACTTATTTTTAATGGTTAATTCAAATAACATGACCACATGACAAAAAATTGTTCTTGCTCTTCTAGGTGACGGATTTCCTATGAAAGCTAGTTACAATAACCAGTCATAAAAATATTAAATCTTATCTTGAAAGACATATTGCAGGAGACCTTTGAAAACATGTTTAACTCATGGAAAAAGTTCTAATTTAGAAAAGAAATATAATCAGGGATTAACAATTCTTTTGAAATTCTATGATAACAATATATTTTTTTATATGTTCCTGGCAAAAGGTCTTAGCCGCTTAAGTAAAACACGTTATGGAGGGACTAAGCTAGGAAACTTGAGGTAACTTTGTTACAAAAGCATATCTATTTACTAAATAAACCAATTATCCGACATAACCAAGGGAGGATAACTTTGTACATTAATAAAGTCTGTTGAGAGTAGCTACGGAAAGTCATCTTTATATCATGAGAATCTATATATTTTTTTTGCTTTTGTGAGTCAATTTGCTCGAAGAAGCAAAATGATGCTTGTAATTACTTGAAATAGTAAAGCAAGTATAAACAAACAAATTTCCTTCTTATACATGCGCTGCCTAAGTTTCGTAGATAATTATGTACTATCCCCTAAATAAACTCAATCCATTCCCCTGATGTCACATTCCCACATTTTCTATGAATTGATGGGATAGAAAACATAGTCAAAAATTTGTAAATCACAACTCCTAATCATTTAGTGTCTGCTTAAACAAAATTAACTCCAGTGGTGAAGGCCCATGAAAATTAGGCTTTGGTTTGTTGCATTAATAGCTGAACTTAGATTAGAATCCAATCTAAAATTTAAAGAACCATATTTGATTTAAAATAGACTTAAGACTAACTAGGATATATGGACAGAAGCCAGAGTTTCAGTTTTTGGGGGGATAGTAATTGAGAATTAGGAAAAGATATATGAAAATTAGGGTGACAAAAAGATTTAGGATCTTCTGTGTAACAATATATTGAAGCAAAGAAAAGGTTATTAATATGATTTTTTAAGTATTTAAAAAATTTTATAGCAGACTAAAGAATTAATGATAAGACCATTACAATAACATCTATCATTGACTTGAATAGAAAATGAATTTATAAGGCTGCTTCTTAAAAGATATCATGACAAACTTTACTACCTTCATGAACAATAAGACCTCTAAATAATAAAGTATAATTCTTGTAACTTGAGAACAATTCAAAGAATTATTCATCTAAGGACCATAGACTGATGGAGAGAATATGCAGCAAAGGTTTACTACCTTCATCTCATAATCGACGGTTTTAAGAGCCTTAAGACCGAGATGAGCTCATAACATTGTGCATCTCTTGAGCGAAAATATTCAAAACTCCACCATCACCGTAGTTTCTGATCCCAAAATATTAAAGAAGGCACATCTAGGAAGAACTATTCTGCTGATTCAGTTGATAAAATCAGGTATTTCAAATTTTGCTGGTTATTGCGTGTCAGTTTTAAATTGAATAACTCCAAATACTCAATATTTTTTCTATGATGAGACTTGAAGATTGTATCTTAGAATCCACACCTGAACATATATGAATTAAGATTTTTGAGGGTTGAATTAAAATTTACTGTTGAGGGTCTAAAAAAGAAGAAAAAAAACTTAAAATTATTTTTTATACAATATAGAGTGTTTGGAATTGCTCAGTTTAAAGCTGACACATAATAACATGCAAAATTTAAAATGTCTGATCTTACCAACTGAATCAGCAAAACGATTCTCCCCAATGTACCTTCTTTGATATTTTGGGATCAGAAATGTCGGCGATGGTGGAGTTTTAAATATTTCCACTCAAGAGATCGGCAATGTTATGAGCTCGGATCACGGGGTTGTCTTCATAAGTTTCTTAAGACCGGCGATGCTTTGGTCTCCACTTCTGGCCCAGATAGCTGAAGAACTCATACCGGCTCACGACGACGAGCTGCTCCACGTTAGCGTTATAGATTAAAAGGCTGAACTGATTCAGCTCCATCCGGACCTTCTCAAACTCTTCTTGTTTGAAGGACTTGTCCCCCTGGACAAGGTCGTTGACGTGGTTGGAGAGCTGGTCATGGGTGGAGATGAGGCTCTCGTGGTCGTCGACATGAGGGCCGATGGTGAACACAGCGGGGACGATGGAGGGGAGCTTCTCAGCGCTCACCGCCTGCACCTCGAACCTGTAGTTCATTGGCGAGACATCAACGACGGTGCACGACCGGCCCAGGAGGATGCATGCCTTCTTCTCTAGCTTTATGTCGGTGATCCCAGTGTCGGTGATGGCCAGCTACCACGACGCGCTCGCAACCTTGTACCACAAAACCATCTTTTTTTTCCTCCTCCTTCCTTTCGCACAAAGGTTTGCGTGAGGAGAAAAAGAAGGCTATGGGAAGATGGATGGGTTGGAGGGCAGATTCATATAGAGAAGCTGAGAGGAATCCGGTCTCTAACTCCGAGTCCTAGAAGAAGACACTCGTTCATCAAATTCCCAGCCCAACCCGAAAAAGGAAGGGCTATTTTTTATGGGAAGATAATTAATAGCCTTGTTATCTCATTGGAGTGATTAACTCTGAAAAATAAGTGGTTAAAGATACTAAACTTTTATTTCATTTTATTTTTTTGATAAAGTTTAAAAGATACTGATTTGGTGGCCTATAGAATTTTTTCTGTACTTTGAAATCGATGTTGATTAGACTAGAGTTGTGCTATGGCCAAAAGCCGTTGGATTCTTATTCAAAGGAGCCTAATGGAACAAAAAATCATTTGATATGAGAAAAATTTATTGGAACAAATTTGGCACATTTCTCTTAATATTAATTTTAAAAAATTAATAAAATTAATAATTCTTTTATCATCAGAGTTGCTAGTTTTCTAATATATATATATATATTATTTTCTTTTTTTTCTCATTTTCAGTACGTACTATTTATACAGAGAAAGATGAGAATAATTTGGTATCTAACCCCAAGCCCTAAAAAAAGAGGAGGTTCATTAACAAAATTTCTATTAGAACCCCAAACAAGAAGGGCTATTTTTTATGGAAAGAATAATTAATAGCATTATTATATTATGAGAGGAATTAGTTAGCTCTAGAAAATAAGTGGTTAAAAAAATACTATTTTGAGATTGGTGAAGATTAGACTCCAATCCTTTTAGGGCCATTGGATTCTCATGCAAAGGAGTCTAATAGGGGATTAGAGGTGGACTTCAAAATTATCTTAATTCACAGTAATGGTTTCCACATAAGTGGAGAAATTATTAAGTATTTGCGATGAAAAGCTTTTTCCATCGCAAATACTCAATTATTTACGATAAAAATTTTTGATCGCTAATATTTAAAAAAATAAAAATTTTAAAAATTACATATTATTTACGATAAAAATATTACATCATAAATAATAGAATATTTATGATAAATAGTATTTTTCATCATAAATACCAATTATTTACGATGAAAGTTTTCATCGCTAATATTTGAAAAAAAAATATTAAAAATTTAAAAATTATAGATTATTTATGATGAAAATATTACATCATAAATAATATAATTTTTATGATAAAAAATTATTTTTTATCATAAATAGTCGATTATTTATGCTAAAAATATTTTCATCATCAATATTTCTAAAAAATAAAAAAAATTAAAAAATATAAAAATTATAGATTATTTATGATGAAAATATTTTATCATAAATAATTTAGTATTTATGATGAAAAACTATTTTGCATCATAAATAGTTCATTATTTATGATGAAAATATTTTCATCGCAAATATTTCTAAAAAAATAATAAATTTAAAAATACAAAAAATATAGATTATTTGTGATAAAAATATTGCATCATAAATAACTTAGTGTTTGCAATGAAAACTTATTTTTCATCATAATTAGTGAATTATTTATGATAAAAATATTTTCATCATCAATATTTTAAAAAAATAAGAAATATAAAAAATACAAAAATTATAGATAATTTATGATGAAAATATTATATCATAAATAATATAGTGTTTATGATAAAAAATTATTTTTCATCATAAATAGTCAATTATTTATGATGAAAATAATTTTATCACTAATATTTTAAAAAAATAAAAAATTTAAAAATTATAAAAATTATAAATTATTTGTGAAAAAATATTACATTATAAATAATATAGTATTTATGATGAAATATTATTTTGCATCATAAATAGTCCATTATTCATGATGAAAATATTTTCATTGCCAATATTTTTGAAAAATAATAAATTTAAAAAATATAAAAATTATTGATTATTTATGATGAAAATATTACATCATAAATAACATAGTGTTTAGAATGAAAATTTATTTTTCATCATAAATAGTCAATTATTTATGATGAAAATATTTTCATCATCAATAATTTTAAAAAAATAAAAAATTTAAAAAATACAAAAATTATAGATTATTTGTGATGAAAATATTTCATCATAAATAATTTATTATTTATGATAAAAAATTATTTTCATCATAAATAGTAATTATTTATGATGAAAATATTTTTATCACTAATATTTTGAAAGAAAGTGAGAAATTTAAAATATATAAAAATTATAGATAATTTATGATAAAAATATTACATCATAAATAATATAGTGTTTGTGATGAAAAATTATTTTCCATCATAAATAGTCTATTATTTTTGATAAAAATAGTTTCATCACCAATATTATAAAAAAATAAAAAAATTAAAAAAATATAAAAATTATAGATTATTTATGATAAAAATATTGCATCATAAATAATATAGTGTTTGCAATTAAAAATTATTTTTATTGTAAATAGTTCATTATTTATGACAAAATATTTTTATCATCAATATTTTTAAAAAAATGATAAATTTAATATAAAAATTTTAGATTATTTATGATAAAAATATTATGTCATAAATAACTTAGTGTTTGTGATGAAAACTCATTTTCTATCATAAATAGTTAATTATTTATGATAAAAATATTTTTATCATTAATATTATGAAAAAATAAAAAATTTAAAAAATAAAAAATTTATAAATTATTTACGATGAAATAGCAAAAATATCATAAATAATTGACTATTTGTGATAGAAAATAAGTTTTCATCGTAAATACTTCATTATTTATGATGAAATAATTTCATCGCTAATAATTAAAAAATTAAAAATTTAAAAAAATAACTTCTGACACTAAAAAAGAATCATTATCTTAGTATCTAGATTTTATCGGATGATGTAACAAAATTTTTCATCCATAACCGAATCAACCGTCTATAAGATCCAGTAGCAAATCGCCTCAGAAAATTAAATGCAAAGAATTTGATTCAGATGAAATATCAACTTCCAACTATATAAAGAATAAAACTTTATTAACTATTCAATGGACTAAATTATGTCATTTACTTCTAAACTATCCCAAAAAAATTTGGCCAACAATCTCTTATGACAATAAAATTCTATAACATCTTTAATAGAAAAATATAACTTTTTGAATGCTATCTTTAATCTGTGGCAAATGATGCACCACAGCAATTCGATCCCTGAAACTATTAATTGATGTCGATCCTCCATCAAAAAAATTAGACTCTATATAGAAACAAAGGCCTGCAGATCACCTAAAAATTAGTCCAAATAAGGTATCTGTCAAAACATAAGAACATGATCAAAATTTTTAACTCACATGTAACAAAGATTGTTAGTTAACATCTGTAATGTATCAGTAGAAAAATGGTTATCATCCAACAGTACATGATAATGTGTTGGTCTGTCGGTCCCTTGAATGGAAACAAAATATAGATAAATTGATAAAAAATATTTTGAAAACTAGATAAAACTAGATTATGCAAATAAGCCCCTCCTAACCTCGAGAAACAAAATAATGAGAAAAAAAGAAAAAATATCAAAAAAATATTATCTTTATACCAGCATGGCTGCAAAGATAGAAATCAAATTTTGTCAGATTATAAATCCTTGTGCCGACCATAGTTCTTAATCATATAAAAAATATCACTAAATTTTTAGGTCACCTAATTGATCAACCCTAATAAAACCATATGAACATCAATTAGGCTCATTAACATATTTTAGATCCACAAAAGCATGCATTACAAAGGATAGCCAAGCTGCTTTTTTATGTACATAATTTTTTTAAAAACAAAATCACAAATTAACTATTTATATAAAAAAATTTTATTAATAAAAAATTAATTTTTTTGATGAAATTTTTTTGGACCAAAATTTTTTAGATTCAAGAAAATTAATTTTATTTTTCATCATAAATATTTTTTTAATGTCATTTTTAGTGATTAAATTTTTTGGATGAAAAATTTACTTAGTGAGAAAAATCTAAAATTAATTTTTTATGAAATTATTATTGGAGAAATTTTTTTTGCTAAAATTATTTTTGATGAAAACTATATTTATGTTGTTAATAAGATTATTAATGATGAAAATTTAGTTTTCATCATCAATAATTTTTTTTGCAAAATTTTTTAAGAGGAAAAAATTTTTTAGTGGAGAATTTTTATATTTTGGGGAATTAATGGCAACAAAAATCTAATTTTTGTTGCTAATAATTTTATTGATGATGAATTTTTTTTCATAGCAAATAATTTTTTTAGAGGGAAGATTTTTTTAGTGGAGAATTTTTTTTTACGAGAATTATTCATGATGAAAATTTAATTTCCATTATGAATAAGCTAATTAACGATAAAATTTTTAGTTTTCATCATAAATAATTTTTAAGAGAAAATTTTTTTTCATGGGGAATATTTTGGCAGGAATTATTAGCAACAATTTTGTTTTCATCGCAAAAAATTTTTTTTAGTGAGAAAAATTTTTTTGAGGGAAATTTTTTTTTGACGAAAATTATTAGTGATAAAAATTAAATTTTCATTGCTAATAACATAATTAACAATGAAAATTTTTTTCATCATAAATAATTTTTTAGACAAAAAATTTTTTTAGTGGAGAATGTTTTTTGTTGTTTAATAGAATTATTAGTGATGGAAATTAAATTTTCATCGCTAATAATGATTCTTTCATTGCACATCAAGTTAATGTCGTTTCACGCAAAACCCTCTTTCCCCCTTCTCCCCTCTCTTCTCTCCTCTCCTCTCTCCTCTCCCTAGCTCTCCTCTCTCCCTCTCTGAGCTCTCCTCTCTCCGTGCTTTGGCCCCCTTCTCTTCCCACTGGCAGGCCCCTCTCCACCATCACCGTTGCCGTCTGCACCACCCGTCGTTTGTCGTCCGCTGGAGGTAAGGTTCTAACCCTTTTTTTTGTGTTGATCGGGCCACCGAGGGGTGGAGCCATCCACCGGGGAGGGGGGGTGGGCCGTGGGCAGCTAGCGGCACCACAGGGCCGATAGGGAGGGGGTCGGCCGGCAGGGAGGTGGTCGGCCGACGAGGAGGGGGTCGGGGGCGAAATGGGGTAGGATGGGGTCGGGGGTCGGCGGCAGGGAGGTGGTCGGCCGACGAGGAGGGGGTCGGGGGCGAAATGGGGGCAGGATGGGGTCGGGGGGTGGGATGGGGTCGAAGGCGGGATGGGGTCGGTGAGGGGGCGGTTGGCGGCGACGGAGGTGGGGCGGGGAGGGGGTCGGCTGGCGGGAAGGTGGTCGGCTGACAGGGAGGGGATCGGGGGTGAAACATGGCTGGGATGGGGTCGGGGGGATGGAGCCGGGGAGGGGGCTGCCGGTGGCGACGGAGACGGGGCCGGGGAGGGGGTCGGCTGGCAGGGAGGGGGTCGGGGGCAAAACGTGGGCGAGATGGGGTCGGGGGCCGGGATGGGGCCGAGGGGAATGGGATAGGGGAGGGGAAGGCCAGCGATGATGGAGACGGGGCCGGGGAGGGGGCGACCGACGGTCGGGGAGACGGGGTTGGGGAGGGGGCAACGGCAGGGAGGGGTGGGTGATGGTGGGGAGGGAGGAAGGGAAGAGAGAAAGGAGGGAAAAAGGAAAAAAAAGAAAAAAAGAAAGAAAAAAGAAAAAAATAAAAAAATGAAAAAATAAAATATTAATAAAAATATTTAATTATTTGATTAATAAAAATAAAATCTGGATCACGATCTGAATTGGATTGAGGTCGAGATTCGAATCGAGATCCCGATTCGGATTGGGATCCAGATCGGGATCTGATCAGGATCTGAGTTAGGATCCGGATCATGCGGGGTTGGAGAGGGTGGCGGCATTGCAAGGGGCGGCTCGCGAGGGGTGTGTGACGGTGTCAGTGCCGCAGGAGTAGAGGTCGTAGGGGCCGAGTCTGAGTGGCGTGGGGTGTGTGATGACACCGATGCTATGGGAGCGGAGATCGTGGGGGCCAAGTCTGGACGGCGCAGGGTGTGTGACGGCACCGGCATCATGGGAGCGGGGGTCATGAGGGCCGAGTCCAGGCAGCACGAGGTGTGTGACGGTGTCGGTGCCATGGGAGCGGGGGCCGTGGGAAGCCGAGTCCAGATCTCATTTACGAGAAAAAATATTTAGAAAAAAATATTTTTAGATAAAAAATATTTAAAAAAATAAAAAATTATTTATTATTTTTAGGTAAAAAATATTTAAAAAAAACCATCAAGTCCTCAGAAATAGATTTTGTTGTTATTATTTTGTGTTAATATTATTTACATGCTTAACTGCTTATAGTTTATTTTATATTTGTTACATAAATTTTTTAGTATTATTGCTGAAATTTATAAATTTTTTGGTTCCGCTAGCACAATGCACATTGCTGTTGCTTATTATAATTTAATTATTTTATGTACTATTTTGTATATTTTTATTTATTATAATTAAATATAAAAAATATTTCTATTTCAGAAAAAAATTTATTGAAATTTTTTATGAAAAATTTTAATATAGAGTTACTCTTTTTGATAAATTAAAAATTTATTTTCGAATGTATGTTTAGAGATGGTAGTTAAATTATATTGAGCAATAGATTTTCATTCAAAAGTCGATCTTGATCAAGATCGACTTTTGAATGTCTTGTAATCAAATTTTTTGGAAAAGTAATAATCTTATTGTTGGATGTCCTAGATCCCAATGCAGATCCTAATCAGATCTCAATCTGGATCTCAATCTGAATCGGGATCTCAACCTCGATCCAATTCAGATCGTGATCTAAATTTTATTTTTATATTCATTTATATGTCAAAAATTATAGGTATGACACCAAAAGACAGACGATGACATTCGCATTCACAGTCTACCCCAAAAGCTGAGGCACCTTCATCGATTTCCACTGTTGCACCAGCTCCATCGTCAGAGGGTCCTACATTGGCAGGTCCAGTAAGACAGGTTCGAGTGAGGCGGGTTCGAATGATATTATTATACTTTTTATATAATGATATTTGATTTTTTTATTTAGATAGCTATTGTACTAATGATTGATTTATTATTGTTTTAGGCCAGTCTCCATTAGTAGTGAGGCAAGGATGAGGTCCATCGAAGAACCTTGCTCTAGAGCATTGAAGATGCAAGCATCCAGGATAGTGTCTTCATATCGAGATACCATCCGGCTACACCAGGCCCATTAGGAGATAGTGCGAACCAGTGGCAGATCGAATTGGGCATCATATGCTGCAGCTATACCCCTATGATGCTTTTCGATTGGCGTCACATTGTACTGGCTCAGAGAGATATTTTCTACACCCAGTTACAGGTAAAATAAATTATATTATGAATATTTAATTAGCATGGTATTCTTCTAATATTTGTTATTGACAGGGTGTTTTTGATATTATTGATTTTGAGGAGGATCATATGTGGTGAGCCATGGATGCTTATTTATCTTTGCATTTCAAAGACTATTGCCATCACATCCATTAGCATTGGTACCATGTGATGCAGGATCATGGGATGGAGGTAGCACAGCAGCGGCTCTATGACAGCATCACTATGGATGATTGGACTGTCATATGCCCGACATTACGAGGATCCAGCATATCAGGTTACACATCTAAACTTCTTTTTTCTAGAGTTTAATGATTGAATCATTTATTCTTAAATTCAGTTTGTTACCTACTAATTTGACTGCTAACTGTACAGAGAAGATGTATCCAAAACGTCGCAAATCGAGCTAGATAGATCATACCACATTGTGAGGGTTCGAGATCGTTCGCTCGTCACATGGAACAAATGGAAAGTAATTTCTAATTATTATATAATTTTCTAACTATTTAAAAAATTTTAATTAATTATTCAAATTGCAGAGAGATGTTGAGAGTGGCAAGCTTCCTGGTAAGATCGATATCTACCAGCAGACCCACCAGCGACGGTCAGGGAAGTGGATGACGGGGAGACAAGAGCTCTTTGTAAGTTTTTTTAATTATTTTTTGTTCACAATTTGATTTTCAGTATGAAATTAAAATAGCTATAACTTTAAGTTTCAGGTTCGTATGATAGACATCAAATCCCAGCCTACCCTTGAGGGCTCAACTGCACCCACAGATGATGAGATCTGTGATTAGATGCTTGGTATAAGACCTTGTTATGTTAGGGGTCTAGGGCATGGGATCACTACTCTCTCATCCTCATGCTCATCCAGGGCTGACATCCATGCTGCCTGCGATGCTCGACTGGCGGAGGTGCAGAGGCAGGCTAAGCAGCGAGCTGATGAGTTGACTGCACGCATCAATGAGTACCAACGATTTTAGATCCAGATAATAGAGTGGATGTCGCAGATGGAGTAGATGATGCAGCTGATAAGGTAGCAGCAAGCCAGTCCGAGCTTATCCGAGGCTCTCCTTCCCCAGCCTGTTCTCCTTCTATAGATGCCGACACTTGACATCTTATTTGTGTAGATTTTTATTTTTATTTTAGACCATTTATAATTTTAATTTAATATAATAAAATGATAAAATTTATTTATGAGTTTATTATGTGAATTTTTTATTTTATTTTTATTTTTAATTTATAAAAAATATTATAAATATAAATTAAAATATATATTCATAAATTATTTTAAAAAATATCTATAAATTATTAGCTATAGAATTATTTTTGATGAAATACTGGTCATGAAAAAATATATTAGCAATGAAAAATTGATCGTAAATAAATTTTTTAATAAATTTAAAAATATTAAAATTTTCTATTAAATTAATAGTGAGAAAAATATATGTCAGAATTTGAAATATTTGCAACATAAAATATACATCACTAATATTATTTTAAATTTTATTTTTATAAAAATTTTTAATTAAATTAATAGTGATAAAAATATTTCATTAAAAATAACTATATTTATGATGAAAAATTTATGTCACTAATGTTTTTTTAAATTTAATTTTTATAAAAACTTTTAATTAAATTAATAATGATAAAAATATTTTCATCATAAATAACCATATTTATGATGAAAAATTTATGTCGCTAATTTTTTTTAAAATTTAATTTTCATAAAAATTTTTATTTAAATTAATAGCGATGAAAATATTTTCATTGATAGTAATTTAATATTTATTAGCAATAAAAATTTTTATTAGAAATTACTATATTGGCGATGAAAAGTTTACATTGCTAATATTTTTTTAAATTTATTTTCATAAAAATTTTTAATTAAATTAATAGTGATGAATAAAATTCATCACAAATAATTTATTTTATTGCAAATTATATTTTTTTATGACTAAAATTTTTTATTGTAAATAGTTTTTTAAAAAAATAATTTTTTTACCATCAAAAATTTTTCGTTGGTAATATTTTTTATTTGCGATAAAAAAATTTTTATCGTAAAAAATTATCAATGATGGCATTATTGGTGACTAAATATTAGTGACAAAATTTTCATCGCTAATAACTATTAACGATGAAAATCGGCTATTAGTGATGAAATTTTTTCTTCGCTAATATCTTGTTTTGTTGTAGTGCATGAAGGCCTTCAACATAACCTATCTGCGAGATTACCATCCAATATAGGAATAGACCGATTTCTATATGCTTGCCAACAACCATAAGATCGTTAACTTTAATGTTCATGCCAAAGACTAAGTATCATCTGGGGCAGGCCAATTTGCAATAGGAATGTCTAAAGTCCATAGGTCCTGAATAACCTCGATAGAAGCGCCATTACCCTCCATCCATCTAGTATTAGAAAAAATCATTGGAGCAAATGGACAGTTTCTTCCAAATAGGTGAACTAGCTCATGGACACATTGGAGTAGCGTAAGCGACCATGCTCTATATTTTGCTCTCACAAGAAAAACCCACAACCCCTCTGTGTCAGCATAAAGCCACCATATGTTTGGCCATTAAAACATCACTCTGAGCCACCAAAGAAGTAAGACCCAAACTACCTGCTTGGATCAGCTGGCATACACAATCCCAACATAGTAAATTTACCGTCCTAGAAGCAATTGAGGAACCCAATAAAAAATTCCTCATTATGCCTTTCGGTTGTAGTAACACCTTCGTAGGAATAGTACAATTAGACATCAAACAAATAGGAAGAGTAGAAAAAACTGACTTGGTCAACATATGTGACTCTTCCCGTAATAGGGAGTGCTTTCCATTTCTAACCTTCTGATCTTTTCGGAATATGTTTTCAACCCACTATAGTCTGCTGAAGATAATCTTTTACCCAATATTGATACCCCTAGATAATTCCATATGTCATTAGACTCATGGATACGCAAGTGGTTTTTGATCCTCAGCCCTGATAAAGCATTAACTTATTTTCGATATTTAATAACTACAATCTTAAACTAATAATACCACAAAAATTCTAAATGATGTCTCCTGACTTAATTAGTTCATGCCAAGGCTAGTAGCAACAACTAATTTTTTCGATGAAATTTGTCATTCTTTTTTATTGTTTATAGATTTTTAGTTCTCTCAACCGGACTTGAAAATAAAAGAAGGAAAAAAGAGAGAAACCATGTAAATTGGAGAAGCAAGCAATGTCAATCATCCTAGAAGATTGGTGATCACTAGAGCAAGAGCAGAGAGCTTTCGTGAATCATTTATTCTCTTTGGTCAATGATGACTTGACTTTCTTATTGGTGAGACCCACATCAATGGATGCACTAAGATGAGTCCTCGCATCAAAGTAGCATTTTGATGTGGTGGAACCAACAATATCTTTCCACGTATCAACCAAGCCAGAATGCAGGCAATTTTATCTAAATAATGCTAATTTAAAAAAATTATGAAAATAATATCTTGGCCAAAGTATTTATAAAAATACTGTCCAAAATAAAGTCGCCCAATCTTAGAGCAACTTTTTTTGCCAACTCAACAAATTTCCTGCCATGTGAAAGGCTAAATCAGAACCAAGAGTCACCTTATTCTTCATCGAGGTTATCAACATTTGTTGCACTTACCATGTCAACATGATGAGCTTACTAGGATTTTGTTTGAAAATGTTTACAAAAATTTTTATATATGAGATCATGGGCAGTGGATCATTTAAAAAATTCATTTACATGGAGTAAGAAACAATACCAAATCTTAAATGAGAGAAGCTATTGGAGTTTGTAAGTGGCAAGCAATAAAGTCACTCTATCATAGGATGACTCTATAAGTCGCTCTACTATAAAGCAACTTATAGAGTTGCTCTATTGTAGGGCGACTTAATAAGCCGCCCTACAATGGGGTGACTCTATATTGCTGACTCCACCATCCATATAGTGTAAATTATGGTGAGTCAGCACATAAAGTCACTCTATAATAGGATGACTTTATTTTGAATAGTATTTTGATAAATATTTTGAAAAAAATATTTTTTTATATTTTTTAAAAAATTAGCATTATTTAGATAAAATTATCTAGAATGTATGGTCAAATATTCACTTGGGCATTCGTTGGTCGCACAGTCGCTTGTCTTCTTCAACAAATTGGAGATCGTCGACTGGGTGCTAATGGCATTGGCACTAGCCAACTTGGCGGTGATAATAGCTAGTCCCTAGGCATCAGCTAAGCTCCTTCTAGGATCGACACTGAGAGACATGACACCGAAGTCATGGTTGACATTAGGGCTCCTTGCTGCTACTACCTTGCATGCCTCCTCGAATCGACAAGAGAGAAGCTCTGGTTGAGGATGAAAAGGAAGCAAAGGAGAGCTATAGAAGCAGCTATTATTTGTAAAGAAGAGGAGATGGAAAAGCATGGGCTAGAACGGGGAGGGGAGAGGATTGTTTTATAGGGAATTTTTGTAGATCTAAAACACGAGGACCTAGCTTTGTAATGTTTTCACAGTAGGGTGGAAGGATTTCGGGAGGAGTAGGGCAATCAAAGTTTTCTACAGCTTTTATTGAATAGTTTTAACTTACTTATATAGTTCAATAAAATACATTCTAATTAATAGTGCAATGATTAAAATTAATGGGGTGAATGAGAAGTAGAGATTTTAGGAGCTTGTGAGAAGTAATTTTAGAAAACTAACAAATGGCTCATATATATAGTATATTTAATTATAGTTTGGAACTCATAAAAATTTGGCACATCATGGATACTAAATTTATTTCTTTATTTCTAATTTTAATCATTTCAATTTACTATAGATGCTTCAATGAAATAAAAAAGAATAAGTGTAATGCATAGATGCATAGGTGAGCGAGATGGAGAGATTTTAGGAAACTATATGAATAGGGTTGGAAAAGATAACATGGCCTGTCACCAGTTAAGCCTACAATAAGCAGGTTTGGGTTTGGACTACATAGGTTCGGATCATAAATAGTTCAACCTACTTAGACCATTTAATAATTCGGTCGCATTTCGGTTTCAGTCCTTTGAATCATTGAACAAGTATAACATGTTCAATAATTGGGTTGGGGTTAAGTAGGTTAAGCAAGTTATTTATCAAACATGTTAATAGGTTATATAGGTTATATAGGTACGTAGGTTATACAGGTCATAAGGCTAAGCAGATTACCTATTTATTGAACCGGTTAAGTAGGTTGAGTTGGATTACATATTTATTAATGTAGCAAGTTCAGGTTTCAAATCTTGGTCAATTTAATAAAAAGCTCACGTTCAGATTTGGGATTCTAACCCACCATATATCTGACTCAATCCATATATAAGCTGACCTGACTTGATTGTTGGGCTAGAAATGGGCTCCGTCTGGCCTAACTTTGGATTGGGCTTTGGGCTAAGCCCAAATAATATCAAGCTGGGCTTGGTCCTATATATAGAGTCCATTATAATTTCAGGTTGGGCTCAAGTATACCAGTGGCCTGGCCTGAGCCAAATATCCAGCCCGAGCTTGATCCTTGGCCAAAATGGTTCAGCTGTTTCGGAGGAGTTAGCCCAATCCCCAAGCAATTAGCTAGTTAATAATTAGTTTTAAGTCCGATCTTGAAGAATCTTAAAGTAGACTCCAATATAAATTAGAATCCCTCTTCCCCCATCACTAGTATTCCTTAATTCCCCATCCTCTTGAAATTTGGGGCTCAGGGTTTTAAAGTTCTCTCAGCATCCATCATTAGTTAGCCGCTCCAAGGTCCATCAGTGTTCCCTCATCGCCAGTCATCCTCACCCAACATTGTCGATTGTCGGTCACCATTAACGGTTCGCCATTCATTGTTTGTCATACGTTAGGGCTAGTGGGCACTTCCTACCAACTCCCCCATCTTTTTATCTTCCATTGGATTCGGCGATCTTCCTCAACTACTTGCTTGCATCTGTGTGCTCCCACTAACTCTTTTCTCCCCATTTCTCTCTCTGATCTTTTGGTGTCTTGATTTAACTTTTGATGGGAAGAACTCAATCTTCCTTTTTTTCTGAAGTGCGGTAGGAAGAATTCAATCAACACATCGATCTGCGACATTGCCAAGATTCACATCATTAAAGGCAAAACTCATGATCTAAAAGGTACATCCTCCATTTCTTGTAGCTAGCATCAATTTATTATGTTGGGAAGAACCCAAAACTCATGGTCTGCCACAATGCCTTGATGTTTTGTCCTGTATGGGGATTTTAAGTTTTTTAAAAATGGCCCAGAATTTTATCTAAGCCTAATTTGAAATGGGCACCAAATAATCATCACATTAAAGGGACATAAAGCTTCAAATGCACACCAAATGCTACTTGTACTGTATATTCACTATTCCATCTACATGTGTACTAATTCAAAGATTTTTCAAGTTTTCTAGCATCTGGTACAAACATGGGAAAGTTCAAAGACTTTGAAATCAAAAGATTTGGTTTATTGGCACTTTATAATATTATAAAAAATCAGCAATACTGTTTAAAAGAAGAAAATAAGTAGAAAAGAACATCATATTCATTGCCAATTAACATACATTCTTTTACAAATTAATATTAGTTTTATGAATATTGATCTTTCTCTTAATAATTTATGTTCTTATTAGGACATATTGTTTTTACTAATATTCATTCTAAAATGGGTGAAAATGAGACCGTTGAATATATAAGGGATGAGAATGACAAAAATAAAGATACTATTGAAGATATTGAAAGTGATAGGTTTTAGAAAAAGGTCAGGGGTATGGAATTATCTTATGAAGGAAAGAAAATGTGATGGATCAATAGCTATGTGTAAATATTGTATAAAGGTATTAAGTGATAGTACTAAGGAAGGAACAAGTCATCTAAAATATTATCTTGAAAATATTTACAAAAAGTATTAAAATAATCTAGTTGATCAAATATTTATAGTAGCAAGTTCAAAAGATTCGATGAAGTCTTTTAAATTTAACCAAGAAGAGAGCAAAAAGCTTCTAGCAAAATTCTTCATATGTGTCAAGCTTCCATTTTGTGCTATTAAGCCTCCTATTTTTTCTAATTTTATGAAATCTGTTCAACCATTGTTTAATGTTATTGGTCATAAGATAGTAAGAAGTGATTGTACAACTTTGCATCAAGAAGAAAGAAAAAAAAATAAAAGATGCATTTAAGAGATTAAGTTGCCAGATTAATTTCACTAATGATATTTGGACATCAAATTAAAAAATTGGTTATATTTCCCTCAAAGCACTTCATATTGATTTTGAATTTATTCTACATAAGAAGAGAATTAGTTTCAAGAAATTAGCATACCCTCATACAAATTTTGCAATTGAAGATACTATTAGAAAGTGCCTTCTTGAATGAAAAACTGGATTCTAAAATATGTGCTATTACTTTAGATAATTACTCCACAAATGATGCCATAATTACAAGGGTTTAAGATCATTTGTGTTATGAAATATTATTTGATGGGGAGTATAGTCATATTAGATATTGTGCATATATATTAAATATTATGGTTCAGGATGGGATGAAAATAATTCATAAATCTATTGAATGTATAAGAGAGATTATTAGATATGTGTCCGCAACCCAATCTTGAATGCAAAGATTTAATAAAATTATGCAACACATGAGACTTTCTACTACCAAAGGGCTCACTTTGGGTGTTGCTACAAGATGGAATTTCACTTATGAAATGTTAAATAATGCAATTAGTTATAAAAATATTTTTATTGTATATGCAACCAGGCATTAATGTATACATCCCAGTAATGATGAATGAAAATAAATTGATGTGATTCTTAAATTCTTAGAAGGCTTTTCAGATGCCACTAAAATATTTTTCTGATTACAAGTGTCCCACATGTAATTTGTACCTAAAAGAAGTTTAGGGAATTAGGGCTTTGTTGATGGATGGGAGTGTTGATACTAATGATACACCAAAGCAATTGATAAATGAGATGCAAAAGAAGTTCTAAATATTGGTCTCAATGCAATATAATTTATTATTAATTGCTTCTATTTTGGATTGCAGGTCAAAGTTAATATTTATAGAGTTTTGATATCAAATGATATTTGATGTGGAGAAGAGTAAGAAGAAAATGGATGATATTCGTGCTTGTCTTTATAAATTTTATGACAAATAAATACAGCCTTCTATAGGTTCAAGTGAGCTAATATCTAATTTTGATTGACAAAGCGATATGAGTTTACTTTTTCCTTTAACTTTAGTAACATAAAATTTGGCATAGATTTTATCTAGTTTAGAAGTCAAATTTCTGCAAAAAAAAAAACAAAGAGATTAGAGCTACATAATTATTTGGATGATGATGTGCTTTCTTATTTGAATGACAAGTAGTTTGATATCTTGGCATGGTGAAAGAGTAGTGTAGTAGTCTATATACGAATAAGCGATGGAGCTATTTAACCAGTTGGCTACATCAGACCAGAAGTCATCTCTTCCCCCAAGCTTCTTGGAGCTAGGCCAAAACTCGTCCACATCTCTTGTGCTAAAGATAGTCTTTCTATTCTAGTCTCTACTATTTTATCAAAATCAGCATTCAGGATTGGTGGTAGAGTTGAGGATTGATATTGAGTTCATTGAGCCCATCTATTATCAAGGCCTTAGTTTGTACTAAAGATTGGCTTTGTGAAGAATATGATGAAGGTATACATTTTTAAATTTATGTAATATTTTTTAGTTGCTTATAGTACTTATATTTCAAAGATTTATAATTGATATGTGTATTAACAGTTATAAATTGCATGAGTATTTTAAACTTGAATGTGGATGATAGCACCCCAGGGCATGCCAAGCAGTAAATTTAGGATGTAGATATAATATTAAGTAACCATCTTTATAATTATTTTGTATCTATATCAAGATACAAGTTTTCATATTTAAATTTTTTATTTTCTAATTATTTAGTTTATTTTAAATGTAGGTATTCATGATAATGGATGAATGAAGATGGAGGAAAAGGATTTATCAAAAAAATATTTTATTTAGCTATTCCATTATACTTTGTTTTTATTAACTTTTGGATGGATTCATTGGATAATTTTGGAATTTTTCCTTTATATTTTTCAATGTAATAGCATGATTATCCATTGGTAGCTTGATGAACTTTAATGATACTTTTATTAAGTTATCTACTGGAATGAGGTGAGCTTTTAAGAAGATGTTACCTAGCTAGACAACCCAAGAGAGGAGGAAGTGAATTGAGTTTTCAAAGGTTTAAATAAAATATGTGCAATTTTTCAAATAAATTAAGGGAGATGCAATGAATGCAAGCAAATAGAGAAACATAATCAAAGATAATAATGCACACACACAAATATGAAAGATTTTATAGTAGTTTAGTGCACACCAAGCATTTATGTGCACTCCTCAAGCTCCACTTAGAAATTTTTACTATAATCTCCTGATTACAATATGATTGTTTTAGTTGGACTCATAATCCAATCTAGTTGATTTTTCAAAATCACTAGTAACAACCTTGATAAGCCTTTTTCTTTAGGCTCACAATCTAATTTTCAGGTTTGGATTAAACCTCTTCCTCAAGTTTCAGACCCTTTGAAACTTGTTACAGCAAATTTTCGTAAATAAAAATTTTACAACACAAAAAGCTCCTTAATAAGCTGACGGTCATTGATGCTTGCTTGAAGAATGCTTGGATGCTTTGCATGAGATTGCACACACTCTTCTTCTTGATTGCCTTTAGAAAATTTAAGAAATTTTGAATGTAGAGCTGAAGAACACTCTTGAATGCACTCAATGCTAAATATAGGCTTCTTTTTCTTTGGATAGACTTTCTACTATTCACTAGGGTTTCTCTTAATTTTCAAACAAACCCTAGGCCTTATATAGTTGTTTGATTTGAAAACTAGTTGTTTTTGCCTGTTGGAGATGGAATCTAGCTATTGTAACAACTTTTGAACGTTTATGCAACTTCATCTAAATAGTTTGTTATTGCTATCAAAAGCTCAAGAGTCGACTCGTAGATCTCAAGAGTTGACTTGTGAAGGCCAAGAGTCTACTCATATAGACTAAAAGTCAACTCACCATCAAATCTTCAAAAATCAGTATTCTGTCTTCTTTGAGAGAGTCAGCTCACCAAAGTGAAGAGTCAACTTGCAAAATCTAAGAGTCAACTTGTAGGATCCAAAAGTTAGCTCTTGTAGGATGTGCCAGAAATCAAGTCTCTGTCTCTTTGGGGGTTTTGACTCATAGGTTCCAAGAATCGACTCATAAAGCATACCATACTTGTGTGCTAGTCTCTCTTTGTGCTAAAGTCAACTCATCCAAAGTAGGGAGTCGACTTGCCATTCTTAAGTTGATTTTTTCAATGAATTCATCTCCAACCTTAATTTTTAAGGCTCAAAAATATTCTAAAAGACTTCAAAGCTTACCAAAAGTGTTAGCATCCTATAAAAATATTCTCAACCAAGCTTCAAAGATATTAGTTTCTTTTTATACTTCAATATTATATAATCATCACAATCATTCTTTGGATCAACCGTCTACCCCATTTGATGATGACAAAACATTGAGCATAAAGACAAAAAAATAACCAAAAGAGTTGCTCAAGAAATTATAATATGTAGCACCTTAAATTCAAATGCATCATAAGAGTATCATAAAGATAAGAAATTCAATGATTTGCACTTCAAGGATAAGAGATTTCACGACTTTTCAAAAATTTAAATAAATTCATCTCCCTTAAAAATTCCTTTAACAATTTTATCTTCCTTATTATATGATGTTTGGACATCATTTTTCTCTCCCCCTTAATGTAATATTGGAAGCTTTTAGCTACTCTCCTTTAATTCAATATCTCTTGTTTTAGATGCTCAACTTCTTTTCTCTCTTTCTTTTTCTCTCCTTTTGTTCTCATCTTTTTCTTTTTTCTCTCCCTAATTTTGTCATCAACAAAATAGAGTCAAACAAAGATAAGCAATAGGAGAATAAAAACACCAATGATAAAATATGAGTGATTGCATTGCATAAATATTGTATTACAAAATTGTTATTGCTTTACAAATAGTTGCACTGAACAATACACCAAGATATATCAGAAGCATTTAAATAACTGACAAAACAAGCAAGATAGCTGAGTAGCCCAAGCATCCTACTCATCACCAAAGGGAACCTCAATGTAAGTCAAGGAATATGCTCTAGATGAAGAGGGGGCTGCTCTCCTACTTTGGGTCCTTGCAGAGGGTCCTAAGCCAAAATTAGGAAAACCTACCTCTAATCTAGTAACTAGTGATCTGGAAGTAGTCTGAGGCTGAGAGGATGAAGGCTGACTAGAAGAGTGAGATCTAGGGGGTGAGGTGTGAGAGTAGCCAAAGACTCCAGCTATTGAAGAGAAAGCAATAAAGGTCTCCAGCTGGTCCTCCAGATGTCGCATAATAGCGAACAAAGTGTCAATACCACCTTGTTAAGAGAAGATCACGGAGTCAATCCTACCTCGCAGATGTGCCGCCTCCTATGCCAAATCTAATACCATAGTAGGGTCATCTGATCTCTATCTCTGTTATCACTCTAAAATCTAAACCCAATAACGATTTGCCTCAACTCCTATTTGAGCTCATCATAATGGGTCTGTAAGTCCTACCAGATGTCATCATGCTTACATTGTAAGTCCTAACTGATCCCTAAAAGGAGTGTCCAACCTTTTAAGAATATGCTCGTCTGACACCACTAAACTATGCTACTCTAGTGCTCAAGGTGTAAGAGGGGAAGCTAGTGAAGCTACCACTGCTACTGCCGGTGATGGTAGAGTCGGGCTCTCTCTTATCCTAAGGCTCACTAGGTCCAACCTCATCATCATCATCTCTAACTAGCTTCTACCCAAACCCCTTGCATCCTCTAGAACTAGTCTCATCCCACATCAGTTTTGGTATCAGAGCATGGTTAGATTAGGGCTAAAGTTTTGCATTTAGATAGTTTTCTGCATCAAAACCTGCAAACTAGCACACTGCACAGTCCTCAGTGGAACTACGATTTCCGATTCCAGAGACTTCAACAAATTCTCAAATTTTCTGTGTAGATTCTAAACTTAATTGTTAAGTAGGATTTTAAATTTTATAAAAATCTGAAACTAATTGGTCCTCGAAGACCCTTCTGAAATTTCTTACACGTCCTGATTTCTGCACCTGAAAACTGTTCAGAAAACTGTTTGTGCATCCTTGGAAGAAATAAACTTTTCCATCTATAGGAGAATCAGAAATTCATGAAATTTGATGATTTGAAAATTAGATTTGATAAGGAAGATTTTTACAAGTAGAAATCTGGAAAACAGATCTGGAATAGGTGCCAGATTTGTTTGTTAGTGGAAGGTTAGCACACAAAATTCTGTAACCTGTTCTATTTTGCGCAACCTAAATAAAAACAGTCTTACACCTCTTGAAACATCCAAAAACTCTAAGACTTGGTTTTCTGAAATCCTTACTCGATAAGGAATTTAATTATGCTTTGAAGACCATGAAAACTATCCTCTGAACCCTGTAGCAGAATTTCAACGAGAAGGTTCTGTGATCCAAAAACAGAATTTCTGAAAGCCTAAAATTTTTTTGCACTTAGAAATTTTTATGTTTGTTTGAACTTCATATTTTTGTAACTTAGTTTCAATTCCCAATTTGATAACTTAGTTGTTACCATTTATTTCATTTTAAAATCAATGTTTGCATTTTGTTTGCATCGGTAAGCTATTATAAGGGCACTCCTATCATAAGATAAGGGAAGGATTTCATCACCTTTCCTTGGCCCAAAACTACCACCCTCATGTGCATTGACCCAAGCCTAAGCTAAAATCAATTAGACATTAAAAGATTAGGATCAAAATAAGTCAAGTTCAGTTGTTACGATGAGTTTTAGTACGAGTTCGATTTACAGTTGACTCCGTAAGCTGGTGTCTAAGGCTAGAGGCACATGACAAATGCCTAAGTGAATTGTGGTTACTTAATTAGGACCTCACGAGAGTGAGGGGAACCTCCCACAAATTTCACCTCTTACCTGGCCAACCCAAGGATTCGAGTGTTGGTCTACTTGTGCTTCGATTGATTCATAGTGATTCGAGCTTTTAGGTCTAGGAAACCCCTCGAATCAGTTATACTAGAGTTGGTTGTACTACATGTCTACTAGATCTGGAGCTAGATATCATTTAGAAAATTCAGAGTCAAGTCACAAAATAGATTTTGATTTTGCCGCAGCCTTTAAGGATATTATTGAGAGGCTAACTGCCATAAGTGGTTCAGTCCAGGATCTAAATGCGAGAGTAAGGACTCTAGAAGAAGAAAGGATGAATGGCATGGAAGAACATGTTAGGAATAACCCTCCCCTAGTTGACTACCCTAGAGAGCGACGTCACCATCTTGGTTTTGAAAGAGGTTGCAATCAAGTAATCCGACCCCATCATGATCATAATGACCAGGATGAGAGAATACTTCGAAGTGTCAAGGTTGAAGCTCCAAGCTTTATGGGCCATCTGGATCCTAATGAGTACCTTGACTGAGAAGCAGACATGAACCATTATTTTGAATGGTATGACATGTCTGAGGAGAGAAAAATCAGGTTCGCTAAAATGAGATTTTTAGATCAAGTCAAATTATATTGACAAAATGTGGAGTGATTAACCATGCATAGGAGATAGGAGCCCATAAGTACTTGGGATGAGATGAAAGATAACCTTTGTGAAAAATATCTCCCTACCTCCTATCAGCAGGATCTTCTGGATCAATGGCAAAGGTTGACCCAAGGTAGCAAGTCTGTTACTGAGTACATCGGTAAATTCAATGAATACCTTATGCAATGTGGTGTTAGCGAAGATCCATTTGTCACCTTGTCATGATTTAGAGCTGGTTTAAGAAATGACATATAGAGAGAACTATTTATGCGTGAGGTCTACAGCCTAGAACAAGCCTATCAATTAGCCCAAGATTATGAGTGATTTCAAAAGTTGTCAGTAATCCAACAACTTGAGTCATGTAAACCTAGTATTCTTGGTCCTAGACCCAACTTTAATCAGACCTCTAGACCTAGCTATAGTCAGAACTCAACCAATCATACCCTACCAGTTGGTTCCCCACTGAGAAAGGATGATAAAGGCAAAAGAGCCTTTGTGAAAAATTCGAGAGGTAGTAATTTGGAAATCCGATGCTTCAAGTGCAACGGGTTAAGTCACATCTCTAGTCAGTGCCCAGCTCGAGCTCTATACATTGGAAAGCCCGAAGAAGAGAACCTTGAAAATTCTTTAGGAGATGAAGAAGAATACATAGCAGATACTGAGTTAGCCGAAGCTTATGAAGAATCTAATACTTTGGAAGAAGTTGACCCTGAAGAGAGATTAGACATAGTAAGATGTATTTTAGCCCAGCCAAAAGAAAGTGAAGATTGGCATAGGACTACCATTTTTCATACATTTATAGGTCAAGAAAGTAAAGTGTGTAAGATCATCATTGATAGTGGTAGTTGTGTCAACGCTATTTCATCTGATGCCGTATCAAAACTTGGTCTGACATCTGTAAATCATCCGAAACCATACAAGGTCGTCTGGATAGATGCATCATCCATCCCAATTAGGCATCGTTATCTGGTACCTATTAAATTTCAGTCTTACCAAGAGAAAGTGTGGTGTGATGTTATGCCCATAGATGTAGGAAGCATAATCCTAGGAAGGCTTTGGTTGTTTGATCAAGATGTAATGCTCCATGGTCGATCCAACTCTTGTATATTCATGAATAGGGGCAAAAAAATTATAATATACCCTTCACCCCCTAGGAGCATAAAGAAGAATGGTCCTTTAGAGTCCAAAGAAGAGAAGTAGAACAAAAGCTTACATTTAATCAGTGCAAAAGAATTTGGAAAAGATTTAAGAGAAAACTCTTCTATTTGGATTCTAGCTGTTAAGGGAGTTAGCATAAAGGACACAAATCATCACCCTCAGGAGATAGCAAGCCTCCTTGAAAGCTTTAAGGATGTCTTTCCTAGGGATCTTCCAAATTACTTGCCGCCCATGAGGAATATCCAACATGCAATAGACCTTGTTCTGAGCTGAAACATCAAGTAGAAGAACTCCTTAGGAAAGGATTTGTTAGAGAAAGTTTAAGTCCTTGTGCGGTACCTACACTCTTAACTCCCAAGAAGGATGGAACTTGGAGAATGTGTGTGGACAGTCGGGCAATTAACAAGATAATGATAGGGTATTGATTTTCAATTCCTCGACTTGATGACATGCTGGACATGATATCTAGATCCACTATTTTCTCCAAGGTTGACTTAAAGAGTGGATACCATCAGGTTAGAATTAGGCCCAGAGATGAGTGGAAGACTGCTTTCAAAATGAAAGATGGTCTTTATGAATGGTTGGTAATGCCATTTGATTTGTCTAATGCCCTTAGCACATTTATAAGACTCATGACTCAAGTGCTATGACCATTTATGGGCACATTTGTGATCGTGTACTTTGATGATATTCTCATTTATAGCAAGACTGAGGAAGACCACTTAGAGCATCTCCGTCAAGTGTTCCAGACTCTTAAAATCGAAAGCCTAATTGCAAATATCAAGAAATATGATTTTATGACCACACGCATCATTTTCTTAGGTTTTGTTGTGACCCCGATGGCATGTCCATGGACCTTGAAAAGATCCGTGCAATTAGAAAATGGCTTGTACCCCAAAACATTCATGATGTCAGAAGTTTTCACAGTTTAGTAGCTTTTTATCAAAGATTCATTAAGGGATTTAGTATGATTATGGCTCCCATTATGGATTGTATTAGAAAAAGAGCCTTCGAATGGACCAAGGCTGCTGATTGAGCTTTTCATAAAATTAAAAATCATATGACCAGCACTCCTGTGTTACGCCTGTCAGATTTCTTTAAGATTTTTGAAGTTGTCTGTGATGCATCCGGGATCGGAATTGGTGGAGTCCTTAGTGAAGAGGGTCATCCTATGGCTTTCTTTAGTGAAAAGCTAAATGACACTAAGCGCAGGTATGCCACCTATGATAGGAAACTCTATGCAGTGGTCTAAGTTCTTAGATTTTGGAGGCACTACTTGCTTCCACAAGAATTTGTCCTATATTCTGACCACGAAGCTCTTACGTTTCTCAACTCTTAGAGAAAGTTAAACCCTAGACATAGAAAATGGGTTGAGTTCCTTCAGTCTTACACCTTTGTGTTGAAATACTGTGCCAGTGTTGATAACCGTTCTACTGATGTGCTTTCTCGAAAGATCGATATTTTATCAGTAGTAGTTATTGATAAGGACAGAATTGCTAATGCACTCCATCAAAGAGTAGATCTTTTATTGGCAGTGAGTGTTAAGATCACCGACTTTGAGAAATTGAAAGAGGATTACGATGACTATTCGGACTTTGAAAAAATTATGTCTTCACTCCAACAAGGACTATCTAGAGAAATTAGTGAATATACCTTCCAGGATGATATCTTTCCAAAAATAATATGTATCCCACGTACCTCTATCCATGATTTTTTGGTATGGAAATTGCATGCGGGAGGTTTGTCCGATCATTTCGGTAGGCCCAAAACTATAGAGACTATAGAACATCAGTTTTATTAGCCAAGTTTGAAAAGAGATGTAGCCAAAATTGTTATCCAATGTCGAACTTGCACTGTAGCTAAATAATGTAGACAAAATACTGGCTTATACACCCCACTACCTGTTCCTGATTATCCATGGAAAGATGTGCGCATGGATTTTGTTTTAGGATTATCACGTACAACCAAAAAGAATGACTCTATTTGTGTGGTAGTAGATTAATTTTTGAAAATGGCCCATTTTCTTTCCTGTTCTAAGTCCTCCAATGCCTCTAGCATTGCTCGTCTTTTCTTTTGATGAAATTGTCCGACTGTATGGATTACCTAAATCAATTGTGTCTGATAGGGATGTTAGGTTTGTTAGCTATTTTTGAAAGACTTTATGGTACTTAATGGGAACAAAATTAAAATTTTTATCAGCATATCACCCCCAGACTGATGGTCAAACCAAAGTGGTAAATAGAAGTTTAAGAAATTTGCTTCGGTGTTTAGTTGGTGAGAATATGAGAAATTAAGACTTGCTATTATCCAGAGCCAAATTTGCATACAATAGTTCTGTTAATAGGACTATTGGCATGAGTCCCTTTGAGATTGTGTATGGCTATCACCCTAAAAAATCGATTGACCTTATTCCTGTATCCTTGCATACTAGAACATCTGAAACAACAAAATCATTCGCACAACACATTAGGAATCTACACAAAGAAATTATAGAGAAAATTAATGTTAGCAATCAAATTTATAAACAATTAACAGATTCACACTAACGAGCCCATGATTTTATTGAAAGTGATTATGTTATGATTCAAGTTAGACCAGAATGGTTTCCTTCAAGAACTGTCAAAAAATTGCATGCACATGAAGCAGGCCCTTTTAAGATCTTAAAGAAAATCAGACCAAATGCATATATTATAGATTTATCGTTTGATTATGGCATTAGCTCTACTTTTAATATTTTGGATCTAGTTAAATATAAAGAACCAATAAGGATACCTAGTGATCCTTTTGAGCCTAACCCATCCATTGAGAGTGAACCCCAACCCGAGTGTCCACAGCCAAAATTTTCTATAAAACACGATCGTATTGAAAGAATTCTGGATGAGCAGGTAATTTTCACTAGAAGAAAAGGATATCAAAGGTACCTGGTTCGTTGGCAAGGCCGACCTAAGTCTGAGGACATATGGATAACCTGAGAAGAGCTGCAAATAATTGATCTTGATCTACTCGAGCACTATCAAAGTCGAGGCGGCCTTTATTCGATGGAGTCGAATTCTCTCCAGTTGAGAGAATTGGTGCGGACACCAGTCACCATGATTCATTATAGCTTGAATGTTGATAAAGTCTTTTATTTCTGTAATCCTTTTATTTTGAGTCCTGTAGTTTTTATTTTGAGTCCTGTAATGAATTATAATTGAGTCCTTAAATTAGGTTTGCATCATAATTGAGTCCTAGTTCGAGTTAGTCATTTGAGGAGTCTCATGGTCAACCACTTGGAGGCATACCATTTGAAGACACACGATCAGATGAGTGCTGCCCTCTCATGTGTGCGCGCCCTCCTCATGGTGATTTCAAATCTCCATGGCTTCTTCACACGAAAAATCCATCGCCCTCCTCATCACATGCCATCAGATTATCGTCTTCTCAATACCTTCCTCAAAACTCACGATCCATCTCCATCACTAACACCCTCCTTAATGTTACTCTATTTAGGTTGTTAGGTTCTTTTAAAGGAGAAATAATGATCTTGTAATCGATGATTGATTGAATTTTTTTTTTTTATTTCCTCATCTTGTTGGGAATTGTGACCTAAAGCCAATCATCTAGGTTGTAGATAATTATGCTCCATACATGTATATAAATTATAAAGTGATAAATGTTATCTGGCAAGATTCATCATAAAGAGTACATCTTCCAAAATAGAATTCATATGCTATAATAAAGTCCTTAAAACTACTACCAAAATGATAAAGGAGGATTTATCATGTAGTTCTTAAATCCTACTCACGACCAAATGATACAATTATTATAAAGACGATAATTGTATCAAGTATAGGTCATTGTATGCCATATTGGTTGCTTGTCCTCATAACCAAGACGTGTGGTGACACAGGTATGGATATGGATGATTTGTAGGAGTACATTTCACTAAGCATGATCACTTTCAGAGCACTCTACTATTAAGGTTGCTCTGATGGGATATGGGTATATGTGTCCTTTTGACCTGAAACTGCCTTGGTAACTTGCAAGTAACTCACTGTGCTTTGATGCCGGACTATTCGAATTTCTAATTTGGTGATAAAAAGTTTATGGGTGTAGTCAAATACTTGTGAAGTTGAGTGCGAGTCAAGATGGGATTGATCGCTCCAAGTAAAATTGGAGATGATGCATCACTGTGTTTCAATTTAGCAAAACTTTGGCCAAAGTATTCCTAGTGAGGAGTCACAGGATTTTTGAGGTTGAGATACAATATAGACCACTCATCCTGGGTTGACAGTTTAACCCTTACTCATCCTTGAGCATCAAGTGTCAAAAGGATAAATTATACAGTAACTATATCCAATTGGTTCTAGAGTATTGTTAGTCATATATTTGGCCTATCCGGATGTCGGTCCCATTGCTAGATAGTTACATCGATTAGTACAAAAATTATTCTTGTACTACCAGCTTAGGTTCGAACCTATGGGATCACACACATAGAAGTACCTATCTGATCAAATGGGTGATCGACATTATGAATCGTTAAAGGGTTTAATTATCAATTTGATTGATGATTAATCCTATGCAAAGGTTGCAATAAAATATTTGCTAATGGTTAGTAAATTAGAAGAATAATTAATTAACAATATGATTATTAATTGGCTCAATTAGATTGAGCAATGGAGATTGGATTAGATCTAATTGAATTGGATTCAATTAGATTAGTTTTGGATTGATTAGATGCATCCCTATTGAATAATAGAGCTTATTCCAATTAATCTCAGGGATGCATGAATATGATTCAATTATTTTTTATATAATCTTGGATTGATTGGATGCAGTCCTATGTATAATAGAGCTTGTTCCAATTGATCCAGAGATCTAAAATCAAATTAATGGATTAGTTTGATATAAGCTTTGATTGGATCAAACCTTATTGGATAATAGGCTTGATTGGATCAAGTCTATTATCAAATAGCTTCCCTGATATCATCAAAATCAATCTCTGATCAATGGAGTTTTAATCTAACTAATTAAAATTCGATTGGGATCTAATAATTATGCTAGGACCTAATTAGTTAGTTTGTTATAACTAATTTCTAAGTTAGTTAGAATTGAGTCCAAGAATTAGTTAGGATTTAATCAATATTCTTAAGTCCTATTTGGAATAGGACTTGACCAACTTGAAACCACCCCATGTGACATAAAATTCCCACACCTCCACCTCTCTTCACCATGAGATCCCATGCCCCAAAAGAGTTATGCATCCTCTCTTCTCTTTCGTAAAAAATTGGGCATCTCTCCATCTCTTTCTTGTCACCAAAAACAAAAAGGGGCGTCCAGGAGTTGGACGCCCCAATTCTACATGACACCTTTCCTTCCTCTCCTCCCATCTTGATTTGATTTTGTGAGGCTTTGCTTGTTGATTCTTGGATGTCAAAAGGAGGCTCCTCTACTGGTTATATAGCAAAAAAAAATTGGAGAAGACAAGTTCTTCCCAAAGAGAAAAGATCAAGGAAGAAGAAGGGTCTTTTTTCTTGTGTGCAGTCTTGAAGAAGGAGTTCTTCTTTCAGATTTTTTTTAATTTTTTTTAAGATAAAAATTAGATTAGATTTGACTTTTAATATGAGGATTTAGAGGAGTAATACCAAAAAAATCTGGTTGGATGTAAGGGCTTCCTGGAGTTCTAGATCAAGAAGAAAAAGGGAGAAGAAGAGAGAAGAATGGTTCTTCTCTTGGATCTTTCTTTTGGATTCTTCTAGGGCTCAAGATCTCTTATAATTTTTAGTATGAAAAATTAGATTAGATTTAATTTTCATCATGAAAAATCAGAGAAGAAAAGTTCTTCTTAAGGGTGTGAAAGGAAGAGAGAAAGTTTCTTTCTTATGCGTGAAAAATTAAGAAGAAAGGGTTCTTCTC
>NC_026001.2:75323723-75346025 GCF_000442705.2 Elaeis guineensis | reverse complement strand
CTAATTTTAGATATGATCTAATATAAAATTAGATTAATATAATTTAGATTAGATCTAAATTTTTACATATATAATATGTGAATTAAATTAGATATTCTGAGTAGTAAAGGACTTGGATTGGGTAATCACCAGGCCATCCGATCATAGGTGCAAGTAGGATTACATGACCCTCTCTTCTCATTCAATGGATACTTTTCATGCGTGTAAAGGTGTCATTGTGAGGTCCCATGAAAAAGAAAGCGAAAGAAGAAAACTTACTTTCTTGCAAAACTCTAGATCTTAAATCTTAGGTGTTGTTGTATGTAATACAAATTGTAAAAAAACTAGTTATATCTAATCTTGATTAATCAAAATTATTTTGATTGAAAATCATAAAAATTTGATTTGATCTAAAAGATTTTTGATTTAATGTAAAAAGTTTACATAAAAAATTATTTCATAATCTTAACCCATGTTAATGCTATACTTAATTAAGAATTAAAAAATATATTTTAGATCTAGAATTATGATTAAAGATCTAATACATTGCATAAAATATGAGACATGGGATAGCTGAAATTAGGTCCCTTTAATTGGGTTAGACCTGAGGTTAGAATCAAAGACCTAATGGATTAAAAAGAGTAGTTGATCAAATCTAACCAACAGTTGATTTAGATTAGATCAAGGATACTCTAAATTAAACATAATAGTTGTAATTAATCGAGTTCATATCTTTGATCAAATCAAATGGATCTTGATTGAGGCTCAAAGGTTGAGTCCGAGATATTAGACTGATTAGATCGTTAGGTGACTCGAGTTGACTCATGTTTTAAGATTAATCAGTATGACTAATTTAGGTGCTCTGGATTGACTTATCTCTAATCTTTCTCATGACTTGATAAAGTCAGTAGGAGGATCTACAATATGTCGGTTAGACCCACTAGTCACTAGTCCTTTTCATGACTTGATAAAGTTAGTGAGAGGATCTTGACTTGTAGGTCGATTAATATTTTATAAAATAAATTTAATCAAATTTTTTAAATTATTAAATCCATAAAATGAGCTAGTTATAGAGATAACTAGATCATAGTCTCTCATTAAGGTGAATGATAATTAGTCCATCACTTTAGATTGACATATGCAGGCACCATCCATTTGGTGTTTCCTCTGAATGATGAAATTATCATTCATCATATGATGACTCTATTGAACTATCTGATGATGGTCAGATTGATTGAGCCATCCTCGGGCCTGATCATTCTTTGGTTAGTATCATTGAGTAGGTTCATGTTAATGGTTGGACCTAATCAAAACTTTCAGTGGAGGCCCATCACCTATTAAAATAAAACCTGAGATGAAATTAAATACTAGAAGTTTTTGAAGAAATAATTGGTTGAGAACCTATCCATAGATGCATATGGGTTAATCGAGCCATCCTCGAGCTTATATGCAGTTTGTGTGGATTCTAGTATCGCTAAAGAATTAAGATAATTTCTCGAATTAGAGGAAGAGGCTACCAATTCGTATAAAATAGTGAGAGAACCTTTAGACTAAAGTCTAAGTTTTTAAGCTTAAAATAGTTTATATACTAATAGGTCAATTATTTTTTTTCAAAAATGGCTAGAATATTATCGTTCTGTTCATTGTTAGACAGTGAAAATATTATCAGACCTAACTTCGATAGCTAGTATCAGAAGTTGAGTATAGTTTTTGGGCAAATTGATCAAAAAGTCTCAGGCTAACCTAAATAGGCTTAAAAGAGAAATCAATAAATAGTTTCTGGTCAAGATAGTTATATGATAACTCCTACTGACTTATAAATGATAATTTTATCTAATGATAATTTTACTATCATGGTATAGGATACCGACAGTATAAGTCATGTTTATAAATAGTTGTAAAAGACTTAAGGATAGTAGAAGATTTGAAAATGGTAAGAGAGTCCTGAATGCAAGACATGAAAGTCTGTTCTAGTCTTAATATTAGGAATCATCGAGATTGTTCTCAATCCTAAAGATGTCATTTTAAATGATTGTCACTATTGTCCAATCTTATTGATGGTGTCAATAAGTATGATTGTTGTAATATCATTGTGAATGATACTACAATAATGAGTGGATAATTGAAAATAATATAAACTCAGTACCATAGTTTGTTAGTATAGTGTACACATCTGACTAGCACCCTAGATTAGATAATATCACTAAAGCCTGCTTTTGGCATAGTTGACTTAGTCACCTTTTATTGGAAAAGGTGAATGAGCAAGCGATGTTCTAAGTTTAGTACATATTGATACATTTATACTCATGAATATTAGTGCCAAAAGGGAGCTTTACTACTTTATTAAATCTCTAACGACCTATCTTGACATGGGTGCGTCTTGCTTATGAAGCATAAATCCAAGTCGATTGAAATGTTCAAATGATTCCGTAATGAGGTAGGAAAATGAACAGCAAAGAATATTAGAATTCATTAGTTTGACTGATGAAGTGAATACCTTTACAGTAAGTTTTTGACATGTCTTAAAGAAAATTAGATTCTCTCTCAATGGATCTCTCTTGGGATATCACTATTTAAAAAGATGTCTAAAAGGAGGAATTGAACCTTATTAGACATGGTTCGGTCCACTGTGGGATTTGCTGGTCTGCTTGAGGTTATGTTTTAGAGACTACTTGATATGTGCTCGAGAATATTCTGAACAAATGGATCACCAAAAACTCCATATGGGATATGAACTTGGATAATTTGATACTCTCTTACCTTAGGATTTGGGGTGTCGAACTTACATAAAATATTCACAAACTGACTAACTTGGATCTTGATCTGATAAATATTATTTTAGAGATATTTCTTTTATCTTTCAGATAGACATGAGATGTTCATGAATCTTAAGGCATTCTTTTTGAAAAAAAAATTTTTAGTGAAGGAACTGATGCCGTTAAGAGCAAACTTGATGAAGCTTGATAGGTAGAGAAATTAACTCTAACACAAACCAACAGAACCGGAGTTGATTAGATCAAATCCAGAGTCTGATGTAAAGGCATCCTTGAATAGATACAGTAGAGTATCATATCAGTCGAACAGATACTTCAGTTTCTAAGTTCAGGATGGAGATTTGATCTCCCATATGGATGCAATATAGGGATCTAACATTGAGAAGTGGCTTGGAGCCATTAAATCTGAAATGAAGTCCATGAAGATCAATGATATATAGACATTCGTTGATTCACCTGAAGGGTAAGATCCATAAGGTGTGAGTGAATTTTAGATGGATAAGAAGCACAGACAGAAAGGTGGAGACCTATTAATTCTATCTGATTGCCAAAGAATTTTATCAAAATTATAGTGTTGACTATGATGAGAAGTTTTTCTTGTGGCAATCCTCAAGTCCATTCGGATTGAATCAAACTTCTCAAAGTTGGAATATACATTTTGAACATATGATTTTGTTGAGAACGAAGTAGAATTCTGTATGTACAAATGGGCTATTAATTCTGTAAAAGTATTCTTTGTATTGTTTGGATGAAATTCTCCTAATCGAGAATGATATCCCTACATTACAGGGAATAAAAATTGGGTTGTCATCTCCGTTCTCCATAAAGATTTGAAAGGTTATTAGAACCATCTTTAAATATTTATAAAGTACTAAGGACTAATGATTCGTTTATAGAGAATCTAACTTAAAATCTATGAAATATTGATTCCAATTTCTAGTCGGATCGAAATGACAAAGTTATGTCAGGTTATATTTTTATCCTATAAAGAAGAGCGACATGCAGGAAAGATTCCATGCAATAGTAAGTAGCCAATTTTATTTGCGATACAGAGTTCTTTGTGGCATTTGATGCTGATAAAGAAGTTGTTTGGATATGAAAGTTCATTAGCTAGCTTGGAGAGGCATCCACCATTGATGGTCCAGTCCTTCTGTATTGACAGCACTATTGGAGTCATAGCTTAAGCTGAAGAACTGATATTCCATCTGTGAACCAAATACTTTCTGTATTGCAATCACCTTATTCGATAAGATAGAAATAAAGTCAACCTTAAAAAGATCGATCGAAAGGAGAACTTGACCAGCCCATTGACTAGAGCAATCGAATCTACAGAGTTTGATGATCACAAATGAAAAATAGGTATTTGATACAAATCTGATTGGCTTTAGTCTAAGTGAGAGTTATTGGGAATTGTGTCTTAAAGCCAATCATCTAGGTTGTAGATGATTGTGCTCCATACATGTATATGAATTATAAAATGATAAATATTATCTGACAAGATTCATCATAAGGAGTACATCTTTCAAAATAGAACTCATATGTTATGATGAAATCCTTAGAACTACTACCAAAATGATAAAAGAAAATTTATCATGTGGTTCTTATATCCTGCTCGTGACCAAATGATATAATTGTTAAAGAATGATAATTGTATCAAATGTAGGTCGTTGTATGCCATATTGGTTGGTTGTCCTCATAACCAAGGTATGTGGTGACACGGGTATGGCATATGGATGATTTGTAGGAGTATATTTCACTGAGCATGACCACTTTCGGAGCACTCTACTATCAAGAGTTGCTCTGATGGGATATGGATATATGTGTCCCTCTGACCTGAGACTACCTTGGTGACTTGCAAGCAACTCACTGTGCTTTGGTGTCGGACTATTCAAATTTCTAATTCGATAACGAAAAATTTATGGGTATAGTCAAGTACTTGTGAAATCTGAGTGCGAGTCAAAATGGGATTAACCGCTCCAAGTAAAATTGGAGATGATGCATCACTATGTTTCAATTTAGCAAAACTTTGACCAAAGTAGTCCTAGTGAGGAGTCATAGGATTTTTGAGGTTGATACACAATGTGGACCACTTATCCTAAGTTGACAGTTTAACTCTTAATCATCCTTGAGAATCAAGTATCAAAGAGATGAATTATATAGTAACTTTATCCACATGTCTAGAGTGTTGCTAGGCATACATTCGGCCTATCCGGATGTCGGATCCTGTTGTTAAATGGTTACATCGATTAGTACAAGAATTATTCTTGTGCTACCGACTTAGGTTCTAACCTATAAGGTCATACACATAGAAGTACCTATCTGATCAAATGGCTGATCAACAATTACGAATTGTTAAAGGGTTTAATTATCAATTTGATTGATGATTAATCCTATGCAAAGGTTATAATAAAATATTTATTAATAGTTAGTAAATTAAAAAATAATTAATTAATAATATGATTGTTAATTAGCTCAATTTGATTGAGCAATAGGTATTGGATTAGATCTAAATGAATGAGATTCAATTAGATTGATTTTGAATTGATTGGATGCATTCCTATTGAATAATAAGGCTTGTTCCAATTGATCTCAGAGATGCATAAATATGATTCAATTATTTTTTATATAGGCTTTGAATTGATTGGATGCAATCCTATTGTATAATAGAGCTTGTTCTAATTGATCTCAGAGATCCAAACTCAAATTAATGGGATTAGTTTGATATAGGCTTTGATTGGATCAAATTCTATTGGATAACAGGTTTGATTGGATCAAATCCGATTATCAAATAGCTTTCCTGATATCCATCAAGAATCAATCTTTGGATCAATAGAGTTTTAATCTAACTAATTACAAATTCGATTGGAGCCTAATAATTGGGCTAGGATTTAATTAGTTAGTTTGTTATAACTAATTTCTAAATTAGTTAGGATTGAATCCAAGAATTAGTTAGGATTTGATCAAGATTTTCGAGTCCTATTTGGAATAAGACTTGACCAACTTGAAACCACCCCATATGACATAAAATTCTCACACCTCCACCTCTCTTCATCATGAGATCCCATGCCCCAAAAGAGTTGTGCACCTTCTCTTCTCTTCCATGAAAACTTGGGCATCTCTCCATCTCTTTCTTGTCGCCAAAAACAAAAAGGGGCGTCCAAGCGTCCAAGAGTTGGACGCCCCAATTCTACATGATGCCTTCCCTTCCTCTCCTCCCCATCTTGATATGATTTTGTGAGGCTTTGCTTGCTGGTTCTTAGATGTCAAAAGGAGACTCCTCTACTGGTTATGCAGCAAAAAAAATTGAAGAATAAAAGTTCTTCCCAAAGAGAGAAATATGAAGGAAGAAGAAGGGTCTTCTTTCTTGTGCACAGCCTTAAAGAAGGAGTTTTTCTTTCAGATTTTTTTTATTTTTTTTAAAATAAAAATCAGATTAGATCTAATTTTTAATATGAAGATTTAGAGAGAGAATACTAAAAAAATCTGATTGGACGTAAGGGGCTTCTTGGAGTTCTAGATCAAGAAGAAAAAGAGAGAAGAAGAGAGAAGAACAGTTCTTCTCTTGGGTGTCTCCTTTGGAATCTTCTGGGGCTTAAGATCTCCTATGATTTTCAGCATGAAAAATTAGATTAGATCTAATTTTCATCATAAAAAATTAAAGAAAAAAATTCTTCTTAAGGGTGTGAAAGAAAGAGAGAAAAGTTCTCTCTTATGCATAGAAAATTGAGAAGAAAGGGTTCTTCTCTTGATCTCGATTGTAGAGATCAGATGCATGGATCCAGAAAGAAAAGGAGAGGGTCTCGTTATTCTTTATCTTTATAATATTTTTCTTAGATCAGTCAAAGGATGATATCTTCATGAGCTAGCACTACCGACGAGATCGATCAGCACAAGGACTTCGTGTGGATACTCATAGAGGTCAGACGCATGTGTGGCTGCCAAGCATCATGAAGAACCATCTACCATAGATTTTGGATACGGTGATTTGCTATCCATGCTCAGGTATGAAGTTTTGAATTCAATTAATATTTAGATATGATTTAAATATAAATTAGATATATTCTATACTTGTTGAATTTTAGATTTTAGATGTGCATACATGTGTATTAGTTCATGTCATAGATCCTGTATGGTGATTTAGATTTGATCTATGCATGCATTATAAATTAAATTATTTAATCTATGTATGTTTCATTGTAAAATTTTTAAAAATACATGCACATCACCCACCGTGCTTCCCTTCAAATCTCACGAGTTCTCTTCTTCCTCCCCCCTCTCCGTCTTCTTTCTTCTTTCCCTCTCTTCCTTCTCTTCTCATAAGTCTTGCTCAATTGAAGAATGAATTATCCAACCAATCTATAGGATCTCAGCACATCAACCTGTGGGATCCCAATGCATCAACCCTCCTTCCCAACGGCTGCTTCCTCCCTACGCCGCAATTCTTTGCATGCTCAGATCGAATTTCTTTATTCTTGGATAATGAAAAGAATTGCCAACAACCACATCCTGATTCAATTAATGTCTAAATCCTCCCTCATCCAGAAGTCTTCATCGACGTGTTTGTGAGATCCCTTGCTTCTACATGAATCTCTGAGTAGATCATTATTGTAGAAAGTTAATCCTATATTTTTTTATTAATTAGATCTAAATTTTTAATTATGATCTGATGCCTTAATCATGGATGATTTCTCAATCATCTATGATCTTTTTTCTAGATCTAAGGGATTGAATTATTTGCATGCATAACAGTAATCTCTTCTCAATTTTAACATAATCACCTCCGTTATCATTGTTTGCTGGTTGTCTGCTGCATTGTTATTAATCTTGTTTGCTTGCATCCTCTAGAACTAGTCTCTAACAAGTCAGCAGACATCCATGTGACTTCTCATGTTAGTCACGTTCAGTGCTAATTATTCTCTAACAACCACTTACACTCTTGCTTCAGTGTCACTACACCATAGACTCAAGACTCATCTGTCCGAAGGAAGTGATTTGTGCACCAATCTATCTGGATCAATCATCATCCTCATGATGATCCTATGATCAAGAATAATTTAGAAATTAATCATCCATGACATATGTCTTAAATTTTTCAGCTCTTTGAAAATATGTGTCATCATTTTGCTAATCTCTTAGATGATTTGAAAAGAATATGCCCTACAAGCCAATTGAAATTTATATTTTGATGGGTTTTCTTTGTAATCTTCCATACTCATGTTTTGACTTTTTATAAATAAAAGGCATTTTTCATCATATGCTATATCTTACTTTTGTAATGATTATGATAAACTCCATAAATCAGGACAATGGGTTTAGGGTTATGATGAGATCATACTTATGAGACCTAAAATCTTAAAAATCTTGATTTAAAATATTTTTAGTTATAGGAGCATTAAGTAGGAGATCAATATTTCGGATAGACTAGCACTTCCTACGTATGCTCGATGGAGAGCGTGGCTGATCTCATAAGCCACTTGTATGAAACATTAATACAAGAAAGTGGATGCTCATTAGAGAATGAGTTCATTGAATTGATCCAACTTAAGAAACATCTTATAGAATTTACTTACCCGTCAAGAGATGTTTTCTTATAGTCGGAGTTGTGCGTGTAATCTTTTGCCCTAAGACTACCATAGAACCTTGTATACATGAATCCATATTTTGGTTCATACTCATTAATGACTTAGTCATGTACAGGATGTTCTAGATATGATGGAATATGTATGGAGGTTGTGAGTAGGTCAACATAAAATCGATCACTCCTGGTAAGAGGAGATCGCATCTTACTTGCTCTGATCAATTGATGATTCGAGAAGCCTTTGATCAAAGTAGAATAAAAATTAGAAAGAATTTTTAATATTTCATTAATCAAATTATCATTAAAGATTAAGAGATATATGAATATGATATTGGATTTGACATCATTCCATATCCAGAGTCATATTCGGAGTATAGGAAGATCGCAGGATCGAATTGCATGATAATTTTTTACTGAAGAATATTTTGATATTTTTATCAAAATTTTATATCTTTCAAGTAGACATGATACATTGTTAGATTTTAATCTTGTCTTGTGGGTTTGATCGAATTAAAGAGTTTAATTCGATCACCAATAGGAAGAGTTCTAATTACTGAAATCAAGCGAGCTCGATTGAATCTAGGTCGATTAGATTAAATTTTAATCAAATCAGATTGACTTACACTCAGGTCTACTGCTAGCTAGATATGGAATCCAATATGTCATACATAAAGAAAATTGATTAGGGGTCTAATTGGATTAGATCATGTTTGCAAAATTGACATGCTAGCATATGTTGCAAAAACTAGCTCCTTGTTTCGAATCGGGTTCGAAATTAATTTCAGATTGGGCTAATTAAAGTTAAATTAGTTCAAACCAATTTTGGATTTGAGTTGGGTTAGTCCTTAGCTATATGTATAAAAAATTTAGAGCCAAGAAATAAGGTCCCCACATATCAAAAATTTTTTTTGCACGTGGGTGCAGTCTTTGTGCGCAGAAATAGGTTTCACATCCCATGAGATGGGATGCCCCTTCCTCGAGCTTATCCAATGTTCCATGATGAAAAAAAAAATCATGATTCCTAACTTAATTTTGAGCATAAGAACTCCTTTTACAGTTAAAACACCTTCTAGTTTAATCATGAAAATTGGTTGAAGTTAGAAATCCTGCCAATCTGATCCATGCGCCTGACCAAGAGTCCAACTTATGAAGGACTCTAATCCAAGTGTCATGTCACATTTAAATTTCAGATTTTTTTCACACCATCAGAAATTTAGCACCTTTATTTTGGTCCATTGGATGGATAAAAGTCATTGATTGGTGGTGGATAAAAATTATTCCATAGAAATCTGCATGATGCATCGAAAAATCAACGAGAAAAATGTTTCGAAGAGTCCTTCTGTGCGAAGCATCCCTTGAATTTTTTTTCTGATGATTGCAATGTGTCATAACCTTCTAGATGGGCATGAGAATTCATCATAGGGTGTGATATTTTTTGATAGATGCGAGATGGCATGTGGAGGGGGTGCGAATCAAATCCGAGAGCACCCTGTCGCTAACTATTTAAAGGAGGTTGCATCGGAGATTTGATTCATTCAGAAAATTACTCTTATCTCTTCTTTCTTACACACTCTTCTTATTATCCAATTAGTCTCTTTCTTCTCTTATTAGGATAAGTCTAAAAATAGTAAGGACAAATTCGATTTTAGGATAAGAGTCTAGGAAGAGAATTAAGGAAGACAAGGAGAGAAGAAAGGTAGGGATAGGAAGGTTAGGAGAAGAGGAAGAGGGTCTTATGGTTTTGGTATCCAAAAAAGTTTTTAGAATGAAAATTTTGGAGGAGGAATCATCTCAAGGAGTTGGTGTCTTAGTCATAGCCTTATGTGGATCACCGTTGGAGGGTGAACACTTGGGCACCTGATGGAGGTTCTGTCGGAATTTGGATTAAACACTGTAGGTATTCTTCTATAGCTTAAATTTAATTTTGAATATATATTATATATGATTGTTAATCATCAAGGAGATACTGATTTATAGGTTTAATAATTAAGATTTTAAAATTTAAAATTTTGAAATCCATTATGCTTTCGCTGTGCATATCGACCCTGAAACCCTACATGATTCATGAACACGTAAAACATGAATGATAATATAAGTGCCCATTAAGTACAAAATCATATCCTAGTAAAATGATATGTGTCAGCTAAGATTAGCTTCTAGGATATACATTTAACAATCTCCCATTTGCACTAAAGTCAATCTGCCATATACCAAGCCCCATCTTCTCAAGATGGACTTTAGTCTTTGGTTAGCTAAGTGACTTACCAGTGAGTTAACCACATCTCATATAGAGTTTGCTCTCTGCACCTTTATGTATTTCTACTTGAGGTAGTCATATATTCTATTGCTCTATGTACTTAGATATCTGGTGAGATCTAGGCTCCTTAGCAAGGACTATGGTGCCATTTTCTTTGCAGTATAGTGTCATGGCATCTGATGGCATGACATCTAGTTCTGCAACTAACATTAGAACTAGAATGCATCTTACACATCTATAGTATACTCAGCTTCCATCGATAGATTGCTTGGAATCCGAATCATGATTACACAAGAATATACCCCTTGATGTAGACATTCTATCATTAACATCAGACATAAAATTTGAATTGTGTATCCTCCCACTCCTAGCTTTGATCCTTCTCCAAAAATTAAGAATAAATCTTTAGTTCTTCTCAAGTATTTAAGAATATTTTCACAACAATCCAGCACTCTTAACCTAAATACGACTGATATCTACTCATGACATTCACAGTATTGACTATATCAATTCGAGTACATTACATGTCATACATCTATGCCCGAGAGGGTAGCAGACCCCTCTCTGAGATTTCTATGCTGAACTCTTTCAGCATCTACTCTCTATACTTTATCTGTAAAAATACAAGTATCCAATTGCATCTGTCTCTATAGATCTTTATATTCTCAGAATATAGGTTGCTTGCTTTAGATCTTTCATGTAGAATTCAATATACAACCATATTTTAACCGATGTGAGTATTGAACACTTCCAATCAGGAGGATGTCATCCATATATATTATAGAGAACATAACAACACTCCCATTGACCCTTTTGGAAATACATAATTTCTCATTTCTGATCAAACAATTTAATCATATCATCGAAATGAATGTTTCAACTCCAAGATTATTGCAGACTTTGTGATCTCTTATCACGAGAAGTGAAATTCATAAGTTATTTCATACAAAAATTTTTAAAAGATATCCTATCAGAAAAGCTATTTCACATCTCTTTCTTGGAGTTGATGTCTAACATTGCCTCATTGTAGATTTTGGGATCATCTCTATGTTCCCTATCTCCCATGAGAAATAATTTTTCTCTACATCCTCTGTTAAGCATACCCAAATATCTTTCGAGAGGATGGGAGATCCTACTATATCTATAAGGTGGAGGAGGAACATACATATACTGGCTCATCATAAATAGATTCTTTAGGTCCTATGGCTCACTGCTTTTTAGAGACACTCTCTTCGCGCTAAACTTTTCTCTCATTGCTTCATTTTGGATAAACAATTTTCAAAGAAGATAGCATGATGGGTCATAATCACATTGTGATCCTTTCAAAAGAAAAAGTAGTATCCCAAATTTTTTTAGGATATTCTTTGAAATGAGCTTATAGATCTATTCTTTAACATATCCGCCTGCTATCCTTGACATAGGCTGGACATCTTTGGATCTTGAAATAACTAAGATTCAATTTTTATCATACCATATCTGATATAGTGTGGTAGGAACAATTTAGAGAAAACTCAATTTCATAAAAATAAAGCATGTCTCTAAAGAAACAAAAATAAATTAGTGAAGTCTGTTGGTGCAAAAATCCGTCTGCACCGGAGAAGCTGGAGTTGAGGAAGCCGCGGTCGCCGCCGGGACCTGCAAGGGAAGTCTAAACCGGAGGTGGGGTTGCTCCGGCAAGACCCTTCGACGCTCAAGTCAGTTCTCTGCCTCAACAAGAATGGAGTGCTCGAACGGAGAGTTTAGCAGAGTTTTGGGATAAGGCAAAAGAGCTTAAAGAATAACGTATCTGAGTCCCCCTTTTATAGGCGGGGGAGGCAACGGACTGATGGCGACGTTTGTAACCGCCTGGTAGTGGGCCGCCCATGGTCAGGGGAATTGATTGCGAAATATAATGGAGCAGATACGTGGGCATCACCTCGACTCGCCACGTGGAATCTGTTACGAGGGGTGGAGCAGCGTCCGTCGTCAGGAGAATCGCATGGTATCCATCGCAGGAGGTGGAGCAGGTTCGTGGCCGTCACTGTGGCCTGCCAGGGGATAGTGGAGCTGTGCGGAGTCCGCCACAGGAAGTGGAGCAGGGCGGCTATGGTTACTGCGGCTTGTCAGGGAATGATGGTACTGCGTGGAATCTGCCACAGGAAGTGGAGCAGGGTCGTGGCCATTTTGAGGGCCTGTCAGGAGGCGTGGATCTGTCGATTGGAGCTCGATAACGGCCGGAGCCCAGTTTCTGTAGGAGTCCGGGAGGAGCAGCAGTTGATACCGAGAGCGGAGCCCGACTCCCATGGGAGTCCGGGCGGAGCTGCGCTGATGTCGACAGTGGAGCTCGGCTCCCGTAGGAGTCCGGGCGGAGCTGCACTTGCTGATGGCGGTGGAGCCCGGCTCCCGTAGGAGTCCGGGCGGAGCTGTACTGCAAACAAAGTTAAGGGTGAAATCTGGCTCTGATAGGAGTCCGGATTGAGCTTACCAGCCGTTGATACCGAGAGCGGAGCCCGGCTCCCGTGGGAGTCCGGGCGGAGCTGCGCTGATGTCGATAGTGGAGCTCGGCTCCCGTAGGAGTCTGGGTGGGGCTGCACTTGCTGATGGCGGTGGAGCCCGGCTCCCGTAGGAGTCCGGGCGGAGCTGCACTTGCTGATGGCGGTTCCGTCGTGGGTTCCGGCTGTGGATATTTTATACCCAACACCAGTCCCCCTACATCGGAGTTTTGAATTTTAAATGAAGGAAGTACATCGAAGTACAGCCAGAACCTCCCTTCGAATCCCGCGCCCCGCCGCTCCCAGATATTTTGGCATTAAATGAGCGCGTGCCGGAGTCTTTTCGAATTGGGGCGGTACGAGAGGATGCTTCGAAGACCCCGCAGGTACGCTGGCCTAGGTACGGCGCAATTAAGACCCCGCCAACCGCCAGCCGCCTTCATCCGTCTGCCATGGGGAGTGGGACACGCGTCGGATGCGGACTGGCCTGGGGGGATTCGAGATCATTATGGCGACGGATCCCAGGGCCTATTTAAATCCGTCCTCCCCCCTTCAGGTGCCCCACTCCGTTTCTGATTTCTTGCTGGCATCTGTCATCTCCCCGAGAGTCTGCTCTAGTGATCGCCCTTTCGAGCCGTAGGCGCCTTCCGTTTCTCGCTCCCCAGGTCCCCAGAGCAAAATAGGTTAGTGCCCACCTTCTTCTTCTTACCGCCTAGGGTCCTCTCCTCTTTTTACTTCTTTTGTGTCTTCTCCTGGGTTGACCTCCGGCGTCTCCCTCCCTTCTCGGCTCGCTTTTCCAGGGCCCTTTAGGTTCTCCCCCAAAGAAAAATGTCTTCCGATTCTTCTGCCCCCGTAAGTTCTGGGAGTTCTTCTGCTTCAAACCCCCAGGTCCCTGTCTCTGCGGACGAACCCGCGTTCGGGGCAGGGCCTCGCCCGGTTTTCGCTCCGGGGCCATTCCTTGTTCGTCGACTCCGGACGAACTTCTCCTGATAAGGGCTCGGTACAGGGTCCCTTCAGAGTACGATCTGGAGCTTCCTGGCCCCTCTGATCGGGCCAGCGCTCCCCCTCCTGGTCGTTTTTGTTTGTACCAGGAGGCATTCCGTGCCGGACTCCGGCTTCCGCTTCCTGCTTTTGTTGCCGCCTTCTTTCGTTTCTTAGACATTTCTCTCGCCTCTGTCGCCCCGAATTCCTTTAGGTTTTTGATAGGGTTTCTCTCCCTCTGTCATATAGCCGAGGTCCAACCTTCCCTCTCCCTGTTCAGACATTTCTACACCTTCAAACGCCATCCTTCAGTGAAGGACTGGTGGTACTTCTCCCCCCAGTTCGGCAAGAAGGGGTTGCTGAAGGGCGCCCCTTCTTTGATTCACAACTGGAAGGGAAAATTTCTCTTCATTTACTGCCCGACCCTGGAACTGGGCCTGCCCCCTTGGGGGTCTCTGAGGGATTCCGTCCGCCGGGCTCCCAGCCTGGGAGAGGACGACCTTAAGGCCGCCCAGAAGCTCCTGAGCTACCCCGCTCCTTCCCTTCCAAACCTACTGAGGGAGCAGCTTCTTTTCAACATCGGCCTGAGCCCTCAGGATCCAGCAAGTATATATCTTTCCTTTTCTTGTCTTCTTCTTCCCTCTCTTTCTTCCTCTCTCTTTTTTCCTCTTTTCTCTTTCTTTTCTTTTTCTCTTTTTTCTTTCTCTTTTTTTTTTTTTTTTTTTTTTTGACTCTGGACTGATCGGTGCCGCTTTTTCCTTCTTCTTTTCTTTTCCTTTTTTTTTTTTTTTTTTTTAGCAATGGACGCCGACGCCACACGGATGCTCGCCAAGGCTATGAGAGCCCAGAAAAAGAAGGGCGCGACGACCTCTGGCTCGACGAAGAGGGCCAGGGGGGAGGAGACAAGCTTAGCTGCGCCCATCCAGGCGACCCCGGCAATTGACATTCCTTCGGATGCCGAGCCAGCGGCCCCCCGGGCTCCCCCAAGGAGCCCGCCGACCGGGGTTCCCATTCCGGAGGTCTGCCCCACGGAGGCGCCCGTCGCGGGGAGGAGGAGAAAGTCGGTGGCCCACAGGCTGAGCAGCCACCGAGCCACCGCAGACGAGTCCATCTGCTCCGAGGGGGGATCGGAGAACTCCTTCAACGACAAGGCTCTGATCCGTCGGCTGCTCGATGGTTGCATTCTGTCCGATGTCGTGGAGAGGATCGACCGTGCCGATCCCGAGCAGCGGGCCTGGGACACCTTGGGGTCCTTTCTTGAGGTAAGCAGATTTTTACTGGCACAGTTGCTCGGTCTTCGTTGTGATTCTCTATCTGTCCTTGCAGATCGGGCACCAGCTCTTCGCCTATGTCGAGGCGTCGGGCCGCATGAGAAGGGATCTTCTGCGGGCGGAGGAGCACTGTCAAGACGAGGTTGCTCGTCTTCAAGCAAAGACGGCCGAGGTGGCCGCCCTCCGGGAGGCCCTGGAGAGGGAGAGACAAGGCCGGGAAGAGGAAAGATGAGCCCGGGAGGAGGAGAGGCGAAGCCTGGAGGAGTTGGCAAGGAAGGCGGAGGCCGAGGTCGTCCATCTGGCCGAGCAAACTCCGGTTCTGGTCTCGGAGGCCAGGACCCTTGCGGTGGAGGAGTTCAAGGCCTCCGCGGAGATGAGGGAGCTGAACGTCCAATTCGGCCTGGAGGCGTTTACCAAGGGGTTCGAGCTCTGCCGAGAGAGGGTGGCCAGTAGATACCCCGACCTTGATCTCAGCTTTTTGGAGGAATCTGACGACGAGGCCGCCCCTTCGTCCGCTGCTACCGCAGTTGCACCCCCCGCGCCGAGCTCTCACCCCCCGCCCCCGAGGTCTGAGGCCTCCGATCTTGTATCTTTCTTTCGTCGCCATATTTCCTTTTCGCTTGTCTTCAAAATTAATCAATAAAGTCGAATTTCTTATTGTGGATGGTCTTTCCTTCCCCCTGCTCCTTCTTTTCTGCCTTTCTTCTCGTAATGAGCTTGGTCTTTGACGTTTGCATCTTCCGATGGCAGCATCCCGCCGAAGCACTCCCCTTGCCCCTGGGGGTTCCACTGAAGTCAACTATCCAACGGCTCAAAAAGGAGGTCCTCCACTTGACGAAGAAGTTGAAAAAGTCGGAGGACGAGCTCCGCACGTCGAAAAAATGCTATTCCGAGGCCGCCGCTGAGGCCGCCCACTTCAGGAGTCTCCAAGTGAAGGCAATCATGGACTACAGCCGGAGGAAGGCGAACTTCGCAAAGGAGCTCGAGGAATGCACGAAGAGCACCAGCGACCGAACTTGGGCTCAAGAAGCCAGGATCAGCACCCTTAAGGTGGAGCTGTCAGCTGCGAAGAGGAGGATCGGCCAGCTGGAAGGGAACTCATCCCGGCTCACAACACGGGATGAGCAGATATGGTCACAAAAAGTTTCTGACCTTCAGAAGCAGCTTCAAGATGCTGAGATGAGCCATGATGTGCAGCATGCCAGCTGGCGCCGGCAGGTAGAAGAGTATAAAGGGAGATTCCGTCAAGCGGCGGATGAGGTCGTTCGTCTCCAGAGGCAGCTGGTTACTAGGGCGCAGCTTACTAACGCCCAAGATACCGAAGAGCTCCACGCCCTGAGAGGCACCGTCGAGGGAATTTCTGTCTCCCTTGGGGAGAAGACAGCCGAGCTGCAACAAGTAAAAATTCAACTGGGGCTGGAGCGGAAGGCCGTCGCGGACGCAGAGGCGGAGTCCGAAGTTTTACGAAAGTGGCGTCGGGAAGCAGAGGCTGAGAGCCGGCGACTTCGTCAGGCGCTCCAGGATATGCTGCAAAAGAAGGAAGAACTAGAGGAAACGGTGGAGAGCCTGAGGCAGTCCTGGTTGGGGGATGGAGGTGATCACCCTAGGTTAGAGGGAGCAGGACCTCCTTAGAGTTCTTTTGTAGTCACCCCCTTTTTGTAGCTGCCCCCCCTCTTTTTTTTTTTTTCCTTATCATTTTGTCCCTCTTTCTCTGGCCGTCCTGGTCCTGTAGTACATATATCGGAAATGAGGAAAAGCTCTTTGTGTTACCTTATCCGCGCGTAGCACCGATATTGTCGTTCGTTGACCCTCTCTCGTCGTTTGGCCTGTTTGGCTTAGAGGTCGTCGTGGGAAGGGGCTCTTCCCTTTCTTCTGATCTCGTCATGTGGCCAAGCCTCGCCACCATTTTTGACCCTTGCTGGCGAAGCAGCGGATGGAGCTCGGCTTTCTCAGGAGCCCGGGCGAAATCTTTCTTGGCGGCGAAACCCGGCTCCCGTAGGAGTCCGGGTGAAGCTTACCTTGGCGGCGGAACCCGGCTCCCGTAGGAGTCCGGGTGAAGCTTTCTTGGCGGCGGAACCCGGCTCCCGTAGGAGTCCGGGTGAAGCTTTCCTTGGCGGCGGAACCCGGCTCCCGTAGGAGTCCGGGTGAAGCTTACCTTGGTGGCGGACCCGGTCCTGTAGGAGTCCGGGTGAAGCTTACCTTGGCGGCGGAGCCCAGCTCCCGTAGGAGCCTGGGTGGAGCCTTCCTTGTCGTAGGAACCCGGCTCCCGTAGGAGTCCGGATGAAGTCTTTCTTTGTCGTGGAAACCCGACTCCCGTTGGAGCCCAGACCTTCCACATTGCTCATGTCAGGATGAGGTTCTCCTCCTGTTCCTGTCGGGGCCGTGGGGGCACGTTAGGGCGTTGTAAGGCCTCTCCCCCCATCCGGTCTAAAGGAACCGGGCCTTCGACTTTGCTCAAGTTAGGGCGAGGTTCTCCTCCTGTCCCTAACAGGGCTGTGGGGGCACATCAGGGCGTTGTAAGGCCTCTCCCCCCATCCGGTCTAAAGGAACCGGGCCTTCGACTTTGCTCAAGTTAGGGCGAGGTTCTCCTCCTGTCCCTAACAGGGCTGTGGGGGCACATTAGGGCGTTGTAAGGCCTCTCCCCCCATCCGGTCTAAAAGAATCGGGCCTTTGACTTTGCTCATGTCAGGACGAGGTTCTCCTCCTGTTCCCGACATGGCCGTTGTTTTTGGAGGGGTCATATCCAGTCATAATACATCCGCGTTAAGTAGGAGGAGCGCGTTAGCTAGAAAGAAAAGTAGATTCAAAATGAAATAGTAAGCAATACATTTACAGTTCTCCCGCTCCCCCTTGAGGCCCTCCGGCGATGGAGTCGATGGTCCCGATAGGAGGCCGGTCCCCGGGCTGCTCCTTCCTTTTCTGCGGTTCGGGCGGCGGGAGGGCTCTTGGCCGGTCTCCTCTACCCTCAGGCCGGTGGCGGATGAACCTATCGAGCCGACCTCGCCGGATGAGCTCCTCGATCTCATCCTGGAGCTGGATGCATTCTTCAGTGTCGTGGCCGTGGTCGCAGTGGTAGAGGCAGAACTTGTTGGGGTTGCGCTTCCCGGGGTGCATGCGCATCCTCTCTGGCCTAGGAAGCAGCTCCCTGACCTCCATCAGCACCTGGGCCTTCGAGGCGTTGAGGGGGGTGTAGCTGCGGAACTTCCCTGGCGGGGAACCCCGCCAAAACCTGTTGTCCGGGCTCCTCTGCCTGCGTGCCCGGGGGGGAGTATGGGCGCGCTTATGCCCAGGAGGGGATCAGGAGCGAGGCCGGGCTTCCTTTGGCCTCTTCTCAACTGCGAGCTTACCAGAATTTCTCGCCTGGCGCTCCCTCGCAGTCTCTTCATCCTTCATTTTGAAGGCCTCTTCCGCTCGGGCGTATCCTTCAGCCCGAGCCAGCAGATCAGCGAAATCCCTGGGGTACTTCTTCTCCAGGGAGTACAAGAGATCATTCTTCTGAAGGCCACCTTTCAGGGCGGCCATGGCAACCGACTGGTCCAAGTTCCGGACCTCCAACGCCGCGATGTTGAAGCGGTTGACGTAGGCCCGTATGGACTCCCCTTCCCTCTGCTTGATGTTGATGAGGGACTCCGAACCTTTTCGGGGACGTCGGCTGCTGACAAAATGGGCCACGAATTGGTGGCTCATTTGATCAAAGGAGAATATGGTATCCGGTTTCAGAGCTGAGTACCAGTTTCTTGCTGCCCCCTTCAAGGTAGACGGGAAAGCCCGGCACAAGATGGCGTCAGGAGCACCGTGGAGCAGCATCATCGTTCGAAAGGCCTCCAGATGATCAACCGGGTCCGACGTCCCGTCGTAGCTTTCGAACTGAGGAAGCTTGAAATTCGGCGGGATCGGTTCCTACATAATCATTTGGGAGAAGGGAGGGTCAGTGCAGATATCCTCACCGTAAGCGGGAGGTGCATGGCGGAGTTCTTCGATCCGCCGGTTCATCTCCTGGAGCCTCCGGTCCAGTAAATCCTCTCGACTTCGAGTCTCGAGGGTCCTTTGGCAGAACGGGGGCAGGGATCTCCCAGGGGTGGAGTCGTGGTCCGATTGAGGGCTCTCTACCCTTGGATTCGCCTTCCCGGGAAGGATGGGGCGGCTGGCCCAGGTGGCCTGCCCCACCGCCGGGTTCTGGCATTCCGGAGATGCCCCTTCCGGATGCGCCGATGCCTGCGGCGGCTGCTGCTGCATTGCCTGTACGGCCTCGATGAGGCCTTTGACCTGCTGCGCCAGCAAGTCGAACTGCTCCGTGCCGACCGCCGTCGCCGGAGGGGGAGGAGGAGCTGGCTGAGAAACGGGAGGGGAGGCCGGAGCCTGAGACCTGGCCACGGAGGCCGTGGACCGCCGGGTGGATGCCCTGCGCGGAGGCATCGGGTGTCGATCTCGCGGGGGAGGATTAGGAGTAGATGACGGAGAGATGGCCGGAGGCGGCTCCGTTGAGCGCTCCTTCAAGAACAAGGGTGCTGCGAAGACACGGGCCCTTCTTCTAGCGCCAATCCTGTTGGTGCAAAAATCCGCCTGCGCCGGAGAAGCTGGAGTTGAGGAAGCCGCGGTCGCCGCCGGGACCTGCAAGGGAAGTCTAAACCGGAGGTGGGGTTGCTCCGGCAAGACCCTCCGACACTCAAGTCAGTTCTCTGCCTTAACAAGAATGGAGTGCTCGAACGGAGAGTTTAGCAGAGTTTTGGGATAAGGCAAAAGAGCTTAAAGAATAACGTATCTGAGTCCCCCTTTTATAGGCGGGGGAGGCAACGGACTGATGGCGACGTTTGTAACCACCTGGTAGTGGGCCGCCCATGGTCAGGGGAATTGATTGCGAAATATAATGGAGCAGATACGTGGGCATCACCTCGACTCGCCACATGGAATCTGTTACGAGGGGTGGAGCAGCGTCCGTCGTCAGGAGAATCGCATGGTATCCGTCGCAGGAGGTGGAGCAGGTTCGTGGCCGTCATTGTGGCCTGCCAGGGGATAGTGGAGCTGTGCGGAGTCCGCCACAGGAAGTGGAGCAGGGCGGCTATGGCTACTGCGGCTTGTCAGGAAATGATGGTACTGCGCGGAATCCGCCACAGGAAGTGGAGCAGGGTCGTGGCCATTTTGAGGGCCTGTCAGGAGGCGTGGATTTGTCGATTGGAGCTCGGTAACGGCCGGAGCCCGATTTCTGTAGGAGTCCAGGAGGAGCAGCAGTTGATACCGAGAGCGGAGCCCGGCTCCCATGGGAGTCCGGGCGGAGCTGCGCTGATGTCGACAGTGGAGCTCGGCTCCCGTAGGAGCCCGGGCGGAGCTGCACTTGCTGATGGCGGTGGAGCCCGACTCCCGTAGGAGTCCGGGCAGAGCTGTACTGCAAACAAAGTTAAGGGTGAAATCCGGCTCTGATAGGAGTCCGGATTGAGCTTACCAGCCGTTGATACCAAGAGCGGAGCCCGGCTCCCGTGGGAGTCCGGGCGGAGCTGCGCTGATGTCGACAGTGGAGCTCGGCTCCCGTAGGAGTCCGTGCGGGGCTGCACTTGCTGATGGCGGTGGAGCCCGGCTCCCGTAGGAGTCCGGGCAGAGCTGCACTTGCTGATGGCGGTTCCGCCGTGGGTTCCGGCTGTGGGTATTTTATACCCAACAAAGTCCATCATGGATCGGTCTATGTCTTATATAGACCAATGACTCTTCTTGATTATCTCTTTGAATTGAGATATGCTAAAAGGGGTCCAATATGAAACTATGTTATTGTATGAGATAATCAAAAATTTTATTTCTTTGATATTGCATCCTCGATCTGATCGAAGTATCTTTAAAAATTTTTTGATTTGCTTCTCTACTTTATGTCTGAATTTTTTGAACCTTTCAAAAATTTCAGATTTGTATCTCAGATGCTTACCCATACCATGACTGATCATCGATAAATATAACGAAGTAGAGACAACTCCCTTTGTTAGCATATCAAATGGGCTACACAAATCAAATATGTAATAGGATGAATAGTTTGTCAATCATGAGTATCTCAGTGGTCTTTTTCCTCAGTAGTTTGATCAGTCTAGATACTCATGACTGACCAAATGTGTCTCAGAAGAGTAGTTTGGTCATTTTTTCTCAAAGAGATAATGCACAGACTAGATATGACTCCACAGTCAATGAGTATAAAAGCCCATATTTCTCCAGTCTGTTAATCATTTCTTCTCCTATACGATCTAGCCTAAGGTTTCACATATACTTAAAGTTTATCTCAACTTTAGATCTCTTAGATCTAATGGCATTTACTACTTGCTCAATTAAATTCATAGATATATCACCATACAAATGATAGAGATTGTCTCTAAGAATTAAATCCAAATGATAATCACAAAGAATAGATGCCCATGGCCATAGTAGTAACTTTTGCCCTATTGTCAATTTTAAAGCTTACTTCCTCAACTCTCTACCTTCTCATAGACTCTATACTAAAGTACATAAAAAGCATTAGGATCTAAAACTCAACTGGAAGAAGAAAAAATCATAAGGATAGTATTAAGCAATTTCAACAAGCCTACTTAAGGCATGTCCTTATTTCTTTAGACTCTTTAGGTATGTACGTCTGAACTTTTTAAGGTTCTTTAATTAACAACATTTTGACTAATTCAGATAAGATACCAAGATAGTCATTCATATGGTAGTTTACCATAAATTATCCATATAAACTAAAAAGGGATCGCAAGATCAAATCCACAAGTAATTCTTTGTGCATGGTCATGCCAAGCCTTTTAAGCTCCATAATATCCTTAACCATTACAAATAGTGATTATAGACTGACTGCCCATCGTGCATCTCATACTGTGTGACTCTGATCACCTCACAATACTTGTAGATCAATCAATATGTCGTTGGCGATATATATATGCTCATACATATGTTGGAGTTTATTTTAACATGGACTTCAACATATAGCACCTACCTTTATTGTCATTGTCCATCCACTTATCAA
>NC_026001.2:75309878-75323623 GCF_000442705.2 Elaeis guineensis | reverse complement strand
GAACTAATTTCACATCTCTACTTTCTTAAAAGCTCAAAACTATCCTTCAAATGATCAATCTCTTAAATAGACACCTTCCTTCAAGTTTCAAGCTTTTTTGAAATTTCTCATCATTTTTTAAATTTTCCTTACCATGAGTCGACCCCAAGGGTCGACCCTAGGATAAACTTATAATTTTTTATTAAAATAATCGGACTCTATTTTATTGGGATTTCATGATTGCAAAGAGCCGACCCCTTTGCCGTTCATCTTCCCCATTCCACCAAACAAGATCACCTCCATCTCCACTCTCATCTCAAAATCCCTCTTCTCACCAGATTTTTCCCTTTAAATTGTCCCTTTAGGATTTAAATCTCTTCTTCTCTTTCTTCTTCGTTTGGTGGTTCAATCTTACCCTAGCTTCAAATCCTTTTCTCCAAACCGACAGTCTATCTTCCCAAAATCTTTACTTTTCTCTAAAAATTCTTCCACTCTACCACTCATCAACTCTCTAAGCTATTGTAAGTCTCTTCTATCCAAAATGGCTCCCAAATCAAAGCTACCGCAGAGAAGAAAATCTGTTCGGGTTAGAGGAAGATGTGCGCAGAAAAAGAATGGCTGTCGAGCCCTCTTCTGCTCCAACTCTAGTTTCAGGTCCTACTCCAGCTTCTTCACAGTCTCCACTCAGTCCAAGCAAGGTATCTCTCTCTAATCGAAAAGTAAAACCCGGAAGAATATAGATTTCAGTTTTTTAAAAAGAAGGGTTCTGTATTGGATTAAAGATTAAAAATCAAGGATGGGAAGTTTTTACTTTATTAAAAGAAAATACTTATATTGATTTGGTCAGAGAATTTTACTTAAATTTGAGTTATTGCAATAGAACAGTAAAATCTTGGTGAAAGGGGTTAACATAGTTCTTGATCCATTGCACTTGGATAAATCTTACACTTGCCTTGTGAAGGCTATACTCATATGAAACTCCCAATCAAAGAAGAAGGATTAAGTTATTTTAGGGAGAGCATTTACTGAAACTTGAATAAATTAGAAACAAAAATTCTTTCAGTTGAAATGAGGCTTTTGCATCATATGGTTACCAAACTTTTTGTCCCTAGGAGTGGCAGGCATGACCTCTTATCTGGTAGGGATATTTGCATCATGTACCATGTGATCACTTAGATCCTCTTGAACCTTCCTGCTTTGATGTTTGAGGCCATGAGGGAGACCCTGAACAGGTCTAAGGCTCACTTGCCTTATGGTATGGCACTCATCCTGGTCTTTAGGAAGTTCGGAGTCTATTTTGAGGGGGAGGCAGTCACCCAAATTGTCACACTCTGACACCATCAACCACCACACACTACACCGCATAGGTTTCTCAAAGATTGATGGTGGTTGGTCGAAGGGTGTTGAGGAGAGAGCAGAGAAAGAGAGACCGTCTTCACCTCCTCGTGATCACAGAGCATCTCTTGATATTCAGTTCGTATCTGATCACGAGGCTAGTCCCTCAGAGTCAGTAAGAGGCATGCTTCAGTTCCATAGTCAGGAAGCAGGGTACATCCTTCAGAGTTCAGACTTGCAGATGATCAGATTGAGTTGATATCCTAACATATTGCCTCCATTTTATCTCAGCAGTTTGCCACCTCAGTCTTTGTTCAGAGGTCGACATCTCAGGCTGACTCAGATCAGACTTTGATCCCTCATATCTCTACTATCTTTCAGATGCTCATAGCTCAGTCCGTACGACTTGAAGAGCTTGAGGGATGTGTTCTAAGACTGACGGATAGAGTTCTAGATTTGAGAGGTAGGTATTAGCCTTAGCCCATCTCCAGCCGCATAAGGACATCACAGAAGTCTCCAACCTGTCTGCAGAGGCGGCTAGACTTCGAGGAGTTTTGGAGGATGGATTTGACTTCTTGAGGAGACAGTTCAGTGACTCCAGTGAGACTATCTCTACTCAGATTGGTGCCTTGATGCAGTCCATGACGAGAGCTTTGAAACAATTGGACACCATCAGACTTTCTCTCCTAGCACAGTCCAAAGCTTCCCAGGCTCCAGGATCTTCTCACCATTCTGCTCATACCGATACTTCTACCGTGGCCGAGACAGACGTGGTCGAGGACGTGCCCGTGGTCTTGATCCTGAGACTCCTCATCATATCTCTGACTCTTCAGATTCTGATCCCTCTAGCCATGATATCTATTAGATCTAGCATAGTTAGTCTTTTATGTCTAGTTCTAGCTTATGGCCTTTGTAATTGTTGGCTGATTGACTCATGGATAGTTGTATTTTTATCCATGATTTTTATATGGCCTATGTACTTTGACTTGACTCGTATGTATTGTGACACTTATGTCACATTTTAGATATATACATATATATGCTTTTAACTTCTATGAATATCTTTGGATTAATTTTTATGAATGGCATTAATTGAAATATCTTAATATGATATGAAAAATATCTTATATATATATTATGAAATATTATGAATGGCAATATCTTATATATGAGCAAATTAAAATATTCTTTATGATTACTATAGTGAGGGAGAGTGTCTTTCATTTTTTTCTTAAAAAGCGAGAGTAATGATCTTAATTGATGTTGTCAAAAAGGAGGAGTAGATGAATAAAATTGAGCAATAAGCAAAATTATCTAAAATCGAGCAATAAGCAAAATTGTTTAAAATCGAGTAATAAGCAAAATTGTCGAAGCAAATTGTTAAAAGAAAATAATCTTATAAGCTATCTTAACACTAATCTGCAAACTACTCATAATGCATTTTATTCAAATAATTGGTTATAATGTTTCAGTGATGCATCTTCATAAATTTTGAAATTCTTGATTAATGCTTTATATATGTTATGTTTTGCTTTTGCTCAAGTATTTTTCATCATCAAAAGGGAGAAGATTATTATTCCATGAATTGATTTTGATGATTACAACACATTTGAGGGATTACTAATATTTTTGGCTTGGAAAAAGATTTATTGTATTTCAGAGCAAAATCGTAATTTTATCAAGTTCTGATTCGAAACCTCAAGAGCAAAAACAGAAGATTTATGATCTATTGGAGGTAATTTCATACTTTTTGGATGATATGTTGAGAGAAATTCGAGTTTAAAAAATTGGGTTGACCCTATGAGTCGACTCCTGTCAAAAGGAGCTGAACGGCACGCTATTTTTGGCTGGCACACTCAAAAGGGTCAACCCCATGAGTCGACCTATGTTGCTGTGCAGACCAAAGATACAGAATAATAATTTTCTATTCTGGACCACAGAGGTCGACCCCATGAGTCGACCCCTGTGCAGAGGTCGACCCCATGAGTCGACCCCTGTGACAAAAGCTTCCGAAACGGCTAGTTTTCAGCTCTTTTTGCAGCATTTAATGCTCCTTTAATGATCTCCAACAGTTCTATTTCAGTCCAGATTTCTCTCTACCATCTATTGAAGTTATAAAGCACTTAAAGAAGAAAAAAAAAAAGATTGAAGAGACTCAAGTATTCATTTTAGCCCTAAGCAAAAAGACCTCTTCAAGAAAAAGAAGCTTTCAATTCAAGTTCACCAACCTCTCTAGAGCTCATTCAAGTCTTCAACCACCTTGAGAAAAATCAGAAAAGCTTTCTTCGTGTTGTGTAAAGTATATTTAAAATTTTATTTGCTCATTAAAGGAGCTAAATTTGTATTTTCATGTGATTAACTCACATACTCTGTTTTTGTCTTGATTGTTAGTTTTGGAAGGGTTCCAAAACTTGGATAGATTGATCCGAATCTTGGATCAGATTGTATTGGGTTGGCTTGTATCCGAAAAATAAGTATTCTAGCTTGGGATAGCTAGAGTCGGAGGTATCGATATTGTATTCTTCTTGAATACGGTTTAGTGGATTTGAATTTTCAAGTAGGAGCATGGGGAGTGGATGTAGGTGCAAGGTTGGCACCAAACCAGTATAAATCTTGTTTGTTTGTGTTGAGCTTACTTGCTCTCTTTCTAAATTTCTTTATTTTCTTACATTCTTGCATCTAATTTCTATACATTGCTTAAATTACTCTCTACATATATTCTGCTCATTGTTATTTAATCCTCGTAGTTCTAAATTAACTTTAAAATTTTAAAAACCCAATTCACCCCTCCTCTTGGGTTGCATAGTTGGGCAACACTTTAGAATTCTCTTCTCATCTATCTCTTTTTATCTAAAAAAATTATAAAAATAATTAAAAATTCTTAAATTTTTTCTTAAACAAGAATATCTGATCGATGGGTGAGAATATATCCAAACTTTGCATCGAGTCTAGTAGACCTTAAGCCCCCCATGGGTGAACTTGAACATAACCTCGGGTACTGAAAGACCTTTATTATCTAGTTGGGTCAGCCCAACCCTCATATATCCGACTTCCACAAACTGATGTCAATTTTGAAATTAAACTTCAAATTATACACATGCTTTCCAAATTCATTGGAATCGAGGATGCATATATTTTTATGAAAAAATTTGAAGAAGTATGCGCTACGATACGGCTTCAACAGCTCACTGAGGATGCTGTAAAACTTAGGTTGATCAACTTTGCCCTTAACGATAGTGCCAAAAAGTGGTTATACAGTCTTTCTAATCAATCCATAGCATCATGGGAGGGTTTTGTTAGAGTGTTCTTAAAAAAAAATTTTCACACCATAAGACTGCCAAATTTAGTAATGAAATTAATCAGTTTTATCAATTACCCAGTGAGTCTTTTTGGAAGTACTTTGATTGTTTTAAGAATCTTTTGAGTCAATGCCCACACCATGAAATAGAAACTTGGAGGCTGTGTCAAATCATTTATGAAGGACTAGACCCAAACTTAGAACTATGCTAGAATTAATGTGTCATGGTCAATTCATGAACAAAGAACCTATAGAACCCGGGTAATTTTTAGAGGACCTAGTAGAAAAGAGCCTACAATGGGAGATTACTGGGAAACCTGATAGACACACCTTCAAGAGGGGGTGTATATCAAGTTCAACCTTTTCTAGCTGAAGAGGCTAAATTTGCATCGTTAATCCGTAGGATAGAGGCCCTAAAACTTAAGAGACACACCTAAGTGAACCAAGTCGCAACATCCACTTGCAATGGGTGTAATACCATAGACCACACAATGGAAGGATATCCTTTCTTAATGGGTCCAGCTGAGAACGAAGTAACATAGGTGAACACAGCCTATCAAAGATCCACAAATGACCCTTACGCACCAACGTACAATTCAGGATGGAGGAACCATCCCAAATTTTTTTCATCACAAGGGTCAAATTCAAGTAGACCTGCCTTCATTCATCCAACCCTAGATCCACTCAATCATCAAATGATCCATTAAGTTTCAGCAATGATCAAAGGCTTAACTCGCTAGAAAAGAGTTTGAAAATTCTAGCAAATCGACTACTAACACCAACTCCACACTAAACAACTTCATGCAGACCATGGGCCAGCTTTTAACTTCCAACACCCAGGCTATTGCCCGTCTAGAGATGCAATTAGGTCAATTAGCTATGGCCGTGGGTGAAAGAGAAAAAGATAAACTATCAAGTCAACCTGAAGCTAATCTTAGGATCCAAAACAATCAAGGACTATAACAAGGAGTCTAGATCAATCAATTAAACGTAATTCACACCTTAAGATCTAGAAAATAAGTAGAAAATCATATCGATACACCTAAAAAATAAGATGACCCATTGTCTAAACCACCTCATGAGCAAGTGATCGATCAAATCGAGTTTAAGGAGCCAGAAAAGTCTAAGGAGTTAATAGAGATTAACAAACCACTCAAGCCACTTGAAGAATCCACATCAGAGATTAAGCAATTCGAGACATCACCCACTAATCCTGTAGCTCCATTTTCAAATAGACTTAGGTCCAACAGATACTCAGCCTATATGGATCAAATCTTAGAGATATTTAAACAAGTGAAAGTAAATATCCCTCTATTAGATATGATCCAACAAGTTTCCACATACGCCAAATTTCTCAAAGACCTATGCACAAAGAAGAAGACCACCAACGTTCTCAAAAAAACCTTCTTGGCGGCTAGTGTGAGCTCATATCTGTCAAGCCACATACCTGTTAAGTACAAAGATCCAGGATCTCCTACAATCTCTTGTGTCATTGGGAAAACCATCATTGACAGGGCCTTATTAGATTTAAGGGCTAGTATTAACATCTTACCTTATTCGGTCTATAAAAAATTGAAGATAGGAGAATTAAAGCCTACAAAAATTATATTGTAATTGACAGATCGATCAGTGAGGGTCCCCAAAAGAGTTATGGAAGATGTGTTAATCAAGGTCAGCAATTTCATTTACCCTATGGATTTTGTGATCCTCATGATTGAACCAGTGATTAATCCAAAAGGTCACATCCCAGTAATCTTAAGAAGACCATTCTTAGCAACCACCAACGCCCTAATCAATTATCGCAATGGACTCATGAAGCTCTCATTTGGAAACATGACTATTGATCCTAATATTTTCAATCTTGAAAACAAAAGAGATCAATTCATTGATGTAAACTTGATCTAGGATGAGATCTATGAGATCATTGACCTAAGGAAAGAAGATTTTGACTATAATCTTTAGTCAGATCAAAAATTTAAAATAGCTTATGAAATTTCTCTATCTAGTAATCAGAGAATTCATCCACAATGGCAACCACCTGTCGAATCACTTGTAAGGATGAATTTTCTGAATGAACCAATTGAAGAAATTCAAGTCCAGGAGGTTAATGCCATGCTTGATTCATCTCACCCACCTTACCCACTTGAATTTGTTAATTCAATATTTGATACAGGGTAAGTGAGGTAGAATCAGTATGGTCTTACTGAAGACTTAAAACTTAGCACTTTTTTAGAGACAACCCAAAATTTTTTACTTTGTTTTAACTGATCTTTATTTTTTATAGGAATAAAGGATCGCTCTGTGTGGAAGCACCTGTCAATAAATGTGGTCTGGCTGGAGATGATAAACTTAGTGCTCTCTGAGAGGCAACCTAATTTTAGCTTTTGCTTTTATTTCTTTTGCATTTTGTTTAAGTTAATCGAGTCTTGCTTTATATCTTTTATAGAGATTTGAAGATAATATTGGCTAAGTTGGAGAAAAAATTAATTTTGAAAAGATTTCTAGATCAGGTGACATCTCTCCTTTTTCTTTATCTTTTTATGCACCTTTCATTTTTTCTACTCCATTGAGGATAATGTCAATTAAGTTGGGGGAGAGAATAATAAAATTTTTAATTTTTTTAAGATCCTCAAGTAAGTTCGTATTTAGCATTTAAGCATCGATTACACTTAAGAATTGAGTTAAATCAAGTATTTTTAAAAGAAAATTGATGTACAGATTAGAGAGTTTGTGAGATATCGAGAGATCTAGTATTAAGAAAACTCAATAAAAAGTTAAGTTTAGAACTTAAACAATTTTTTTGAGTACTTCATATTTTTTTTACCAGCATCAAAGAAGATTTTACTTCTTATGAACTTGTGTAGGATAACTATATATATATATATATATATATAATTTTTAAATACTTCATGCTGAGTAACTGGGCCTCTTTGCCTAAACAAGCATCGAGTTTCACGTCAAAAGGTATGAAGGGCAAAGAAGCTTTGTTGTAAAACTAGTATTAACTCGTAGTCTGTTTGATTCGAGCAAGTAGGTATGAGGGGTATTTTATATCTAGTACCCTAAAGCCATCTAGTTTGAAAGTCATTGGCTGAAAACTCACTATATGGGTCAAACAGAAAGCTTAAGGGGTTAAGACCTCAATAGCGGTATAATATTAAAAAAAAGATCAATAAATGAAGGACGGAAGTAATAATATACTTGTCCATATGAAGATTAATATTTGGAGATAAAGGTAGAAATAATTTAGAAAAGTTTAAAAAAGATTTAGTATTCTTAGCTTAACTCCCACATTGATTAGTATTAATACTCCAATGACATACCTCACTCATGCTCTATTGAATATCAATAGTCCTTTTAAAAATTATTTGATAAAATTTGAAATTTTAAGTTAAACAGTACTTAATTCTAAATTCTTTCTTTACTCGAAGACGAGCAAAGTTTAAGTTGGAGGGTGTGATAAGTGATATATTTTATATTTATTTTAGATATTTTTGATAATTTATGATGCTAACATCTTCTTAAAACTCTAATTTCATGAATAAATTAGATTTTCTTACAAAAATAAATAATTTTATAAAAAATATAAAATTAGAGCATATTTATGAAAAATAGATGTTGATTTAATTAAAAATTTAAGCACCAAAATGTTGAGAAATTAATGAGAAATTTAATGTATATATTTTTTTAATTTTTTAGATAAAAATTAGAGTAAAAATTGAGTAAAAATATCCTAAAAATAAAATTTAGAGCCTTCGATGTATAGTGGATCGGCCGCTCAATCCATGGATTCAATGATGCAGTCCACAAAATAGTTTCACAGTGTTTTGATGTGGCTCACGGGTGAGGCAAAAGAAATTTGCATGATACAATGGTCCAAATTCATCCGAACCAGATTGGACAGCTACTATTTGTTACCGGTAGAAAAAGAGAGATTTTGCACCATCTGACGGCTGAAATTTGATTTGGAGGTTGATCCGATGGCTGACATCATTTTTGACTTTGAATAGGAGATAAAATGCACGACCAGATAGTCAGAAATCAATCCGATGCGAGATCCAATGGCCAGCATTGATTCTGACCCTGATAAGGATTTAAATGATGGTTTTTAGGCAGATCTGGGTAGTCCAATCAAGATCTAATAGTCAAAAATTATTCATACGGGTATAATATGATTTCTAAGGGTTTTAGGATTCTTTTTGTGATCAGAAAAAGGTAAAAAAATCATCTATAAATAGAAGATCCAAGAATACATGTGGAGAGCAGAAAAAATCAGAGAAAAAATAAGAAAAAATTAAAAAAAATCAAGGAGCTTTAGGGATCAAAACTTGGGAGAATATGGAGCTAGAGATCTTGATGCGTGGCTAAATCCCTTCAATCCAGGAATACGATGAAGCCTATAAATAGATTTTTATTTTTTTCTTGTATTTAATTTTCATGCAATAAAATTATGCTTTTGTTGAAGGAAAAATCACTTTTTTCCTTTGTAGGATCTTCTAGATTTCATTGAATCTGGGATGAAATAATTTAAAATTTTTTATCCTATGCTATTTTAGATCTAATGTATGTTAGATTTAATTTTATTATCTGATATTTAAAATTTAAAATTAAATCTAAAAATATGAGAAGTATAGACATAACTCAAGGGTAATCTGATTATCCTGTAGATGATCTCTGCATAGCCCGAGGTTCTGATGTAGCCACGCAAGTGTCTGGTTTCTACCAGTATTTACTCAGGCAGGACCTGGAACGTCTTCTCCTTGTGAATCTATGCTCCAAAAATCAGATCTCTATCTAATTTGAAAGTGCTTCAGAACTCTTTTTGAAGTTGGAGCAGCAGCCTGTTGAAGATGTCCTGCAGCCTTCCTGTTCCAGGCATCACCATGCCTTGGACCTTTGCCAGATGGACGTCCAACTCCTTGGACATGAAGAGGAGAGAAAGGAGAGTAGGGAGGATATAGAGAAGAGGAGAGGATTCTCGTTTTGGCTGGATATTGAGTAGAAACTTACAAACCCTACGCGCAGACAGGGATTTTATAGACCCTGTATGCTGCGCAGTGCCACATCATTCAACCAATCAAAAAATTCTAATAAATTTTGAAAAAATTTTGATTGATGGAGTGATATCATTTGATCACATCAGATAAGAACCCTCACTCTCTCTCTTATGTTGGCACCAACTTTGGATAAGCACAAGCAAGGTGGCGCCAAAGAGTCCATGTTAATCAGGACTCTTTCATCATTATCCATTTGGGGCGCCCACTTTAATCCAATTGGGCTCACGCCATAATCTGATTATGGCACCCAATTCAATGTGATTTAGGCATGTGGACACTCCACAAAAATCCTCCAATGAGCTCTCTTCAGTTTAAGACCCATATGTCAACATTTGATAGATGTCCTAAAATGAAATTGGCAGGTGACAGGAATTAGCAGGTGCTTGTCTTAAATTTATCTCATGAATTAAGATAAGCCTTTTCTGAGCTGGACAAGCTTCATTTAGACTGAGAGAAATCTTTCCAAGATTCTCTGGATGAGTCAAGTCATATTTGGCTCAGTAGAGACAGAAAAGATTATACGAGGAGAAAGTTAGGCTCAATCGTGTGCTAGCACAATTTTCTTGAACCTAATTGGATCTTATCCAAATCAATTGGGCTAGCCCAATTGATGACATCCAGACCCTAACCCTTGTTTGTGTGACCCAGTTAGGTTCAATTCTGTATGGTAATGAGACATGTCGTGATCTCATCAACGACATCATCAAAACTCCTTTCGATGGACCAGAACTCTTCTGATTCAGACAATTAGAATGATCGATCATCAATATCATTCTAATTGCTCTCAAAATCTACCAGTGACACCTAGCAGTATGTGGTGGCAACCCATCAGAACTGAAAATGAACCTCTTAGTGCAGCTACCTATGTGATTGAGTTCTCTATCATGAGTCCCGACTGAATTAGGGTTAAGGTGAACTCGTCAAACCCAACATCAGTCATATGAATCAATCGATCGATCTGAGTCTGATGTGAAACCTCAATGAAAAACTTTTTTTCCATTATTTACTCTGCCATGGCCATGAACTTAAGGACTCGATCTTTCGATCATCATAGGACTACTCCTCTCATCTATCGAGGTTGATAGATCTCATTTTGGTGCGACCTAGTTCCTACAATGAATATGCTACAGCCAACATACACCTCAAGGTTTTGAATGGCTAGAAGATCGAGTTATGGTGTAGTCAAACTATAACACACTCAAGGTGAACTGTCGATGCACCTCAGGTCAAAGAACTAGACACACAACTGCAGCATCGAGCTAGTCATCGACGAGAAGGTAGACTTCCTTATGACTGCTCATATGGTCACGCTTAGTACTCTCATTCTCAACGAATACTTGTACTCTCACTTTGATGTCTCCACATCGTAGACTCAAGACACATCTACCCTAAGAAAGTGATCGTACACCAACCTTCCAGATCAATCACCATCCTCGTGATGATCTTATGGTCAAGAGCTGTTTATGAGTTAGTTATGTAAATTCATGCCTTAAATTTTCAACTCTTGAAAATATGAATTGACATTCCTACTAACTCAAAGGATGTATCACAGATACTATATACACAATGTGATAGAAGAATAACTTATTTATTGATTTATAGTCAAAATTATAAATTTGCCCTTAGATTTGTACAGGAATGTGTCAGCCAATTTGGCATCTAGGTTACACATCTAACAAACTTTCACTTGACCTAATGCCAATTGGCTACATATCTAAGTCCCATCTTCTCAAGGTGGGCTTCGATCTTTTGCTGGCCTAATGGCTTAGTCAGCGGATCTGCCACATTGTCTGTGGAGTCGACTCTCTTGACCTCGACATAACCTTTTTCGAGGTAATCACGGATCAAATGAAATCGTCGCTCGATGTGCTTAGACTTCTGGTGAGACCTTGGCTCCTTAGCTAGGACTATGGCACCGTTATTGTTGCAGTAAAGAGGTATGGCATCTGATGACATCGCTTCCAGCTTTGTGGCAAACTTTTTGTACCAGAATGCCTCCTTTGCAGCTTCCGATGCAGTAATGTACTCTGCCTCCATGGTGGAATCAGCAATCACCGTTTGCTTGGAACTCTTCCAGCTGACTGCATCACCTTTGTAAATGAACAGACTACCAGATGTCGACTTTCGATCATCTATATTAGACATAAAGTCTGAGTCTGTATATCCCTGAATCTGGAGTTCTTCATTTCAAAGACTAGAAACATATCCTTAGTCATTCTCAAGTACTTAAGGATACATTTCACAGAAGTCCAGTGCTCTTCATCTAGATTCGATTGATATCTGCTCGTGACACTCACAGCATGGGCTATATCAGGTCATGTACATAGCATGGCATACATGAGGCTCCCTATTACCGAAGCATAAGGGATCTTGCTCATGCATTCAATCTCCTCAGGTGTGCTAGGGCACATCTTCTTGGAGAGATGAATGCCATATCTAAAAGGTACTAAACCTCTTTTGGAGTTTTTCATGCTAAACCTTTTTAGCACCTCCTCTATGTACATCTTTTGTGAAAGTCCGAGCATCTTATTTGGTCTATCTCTATAGACCTTAATACCCAGTATAAAGGATGCCTCTCCTAAATCTTTCATTGAGAACTCCTTAGACAACCATACTTTGACTGAGGTCAACATGGGAATGTCATTCTCAATTAGGAGGATGTCATCTACGTACAATACGAGGAAGACAACTGCACTCCCACTGACCTTTTTGAACACACATGGTTCCTCCTCGTTCTTGATGAAACCAAACATTTTGATCATATTATTGAAATGAGTATTCCAGCTCCGAGATGCTTGCTTAAGTCCATAAATGGATCTTTGCAGCTTGCAGACCTTGTGATCATCATTACTAGATGTGAAACTAAGTGGCTGTTCTATATAGATATCTTCCTCAAAATGTCCATTTAAGAACATCATTTTCACGTCCATCTACCATATTTCATAATCAAAATAGGCTGCAACAGCAAGCAATGTGCGGATGGATTTTAGCATGGCTATAGGCGAGAAGGTATCTTGATAGTCAATGCCTTCACACTGACTATAACCTTTCGCTACGAGCCTAGCCTTGAATGTCTCCACATTCCCATCTGCATCTATCTTTCTCTTGAATATCCATTTACACCCAATAGGTACAATACCTTCAGGTGGATCTACCAAGGTCCAGACTTGGTTTGAGTGCATCGAGTCAATTTCTGATCTCATTGCCTCTAACCATTTCTTGGAGTCGATATCTGATATCGCCTCGTCATATGTCTTGGGATCATCACCATGAACCCCATTTTTGTGAGGAATATTTTCTCTACATCCTCTTGTATGGTACCTAAGTACCTTTCAGGAGGATGGAAAATCCTAGTCGATCTACGAGGTGGAAGAGGTTGTATTAAGACTGGTTCTGATTGATTTAGTTCCTCGGGTTCTTTAGCTCGTTGCTCTTGGGAGACATTCTTCTTGAGCTTAATTATTCTTCCGATGCCACCATCTTGAATAAACTATTTTTCAAGAAAAATAGTATTTTGACTCATAATCACATTATGGTCTTTCAAAATATAAAAATAGTATCCTAATGACTCTTTAGGATATCCTATGAATCGAGCTCTAAAAAGATCTGAACTCTAACTTGTCCGTCTGCTGTCTCTTGACATGAGCCGGACAACCCCAAATTCTGAGATGGTTCAGACTTGGCTTCTTACCATGCCATATCTCATACGGTGTGGTAGGAACAGTTTTAGAGGAAACCCTATTCAATACATAAATTGCTATCATGAGATAATATCCTCAAAGAAATTCAGGTAGGTCTGTGAAGCTCATCATGGAACGAACCATATCTAATAGGGTCCGGTTTCTCCGTTCTAAAACCTCGTTGAGTTGAGGTGTTCCAGGTGGAGTCCATTGAGAGACTATGCCATTGTCCTTAAGATAGTCTAGGAACTCCCGACTAAGATATTCACCTCCTCGATCTGATCGAAGAACCTTAATGGGCTTTCCTATTTATTTTTCTACTTCATGTCTGAATTCTTTGAACCTTTCAAGACTTCAGACTTGTGTTTCATTAGAAGAATATACCGTACCTAGATA
>NC_026001.2:75286506-75309778 GCF_000442705.2 Elaeis guineensis | reverse complement strand
ATTTTTTTTTCTTAGACCTCAACAATAAATTTTAATTCAACCCTCAAAAATCTTAATATATGTTCAGGTTTGGATTCCAAGATACAATCTTCAGTCTCATCATAGAGAAAATATTGAGTGTTTGGGGTTATTCAGTTTAAAACTGATACGCAATAACCAGCAAAATTTGAAATACCTGAATTTTATCAACTGAATCAGCAGAACAGTTCTTCCAGATGTGCCTTCTTTAATATTTTGGGATCAGAAACTCCGGCGATGGTGGAGTTTTGAATATTTCCGCTCAAGAGATGCACAATGTTATGAGCTCATCTCGGTCTTAAGGCTCTTAAAACCGTCGATTATGAGATGAAGGTAGTAAACCTTTGCTGCATATTCTCCATCAGTCTATGGTCCTTAGATGAATGATTCTTTGAATTGTTCTCAAGTTACAAGAATTATACTTTATTATTTAGAGGTCTTATTGTTCATGAAGGTAGTAAAGTTTGTCATGATATCTTTTAAGAAGCAGCCTTATAAATTCATTTTCTATTCAAGTCAATGATAGATGTTATTGTAAAGGTCTTATCGTTAATTCTTTAGTCTGCTATAAACTTTTTTAAATACTAAAAAAACATATTAATAACCTTTTCTTTGCTTCAATATATTTTACATAGAAGATCCTAAATCTTTTTGTCACCTAATTTTCTTATATCTTTTCCTAATTCTCAATTACTATCCCCCAAAAACTGAAACTCTGGCTTCTGTCCATATATCCTAGTTAGTCTTAAGTCTATTTTAAATCAATCATGGTTCTTTAAATTTTAGATTGGATTCTAATCTAAGTTCAGCTATTAATGCAACAAACCAAAGCCTAATTTTATGGGCCTTCACCACTGGAGCTAATTTTGTTTAAGCAGGCACTAAATGATTAGGAGTTGTGATTTACAAATTTTTAACTATGTTTTCTATCCCATCAATTCATAGAAAATGGGAATGTGACATCAGGGGAATGGATTGAGTTTATTTAGGGGATAGTACATAATTATCTAGAAACTTAGGCAGCGCATGTATAGGAAGGAAATTTGTTTGTTTATACTTGCTTTACTATTTCAAGTAATTACAAGCATCATTTTGCTTCTTCGAGCAAATTGACTCACAAAAGCAAAAAAAATATACTGATTCTCATATATAAAGATGACTTTCCGTAGCTACTCTCAACAGACTTTATTAATGTACAAAGTTATCCTCCCTTGGTTATGTCGGATAATTGGTTTATTTAGTAAATAGATATGCTTTTGTAACAAAGTTATCTCAAGTTTCCTAGCTTAATCCCTCCATAACGTGTTTTACTTAAGCGGCTAAGACCTTTTGCCAGGAACATATAAAAAATATATTGTTATCATAGAATTTCAAAAGAATTGTTAATCCCTGATTATATTTCTTTTCTAAATTAGACTTTTTCCATGAGTTAAACATGTTTTCAAAGGTCTCCTGTATGTCTTTCAAGATAAGATTTAATATTTTTATGACTGGTTATTGTAACTAGCTTTCACAGGAAATCCGTCACCTAGAAGAGCAAGAACAATTTTTTGTCATGTGGTCATGTTATTTGAATTAACCATTAAAAATAAGTGATAGCTTTTGCTATATAAGTTTCACACCTGTCAGTATACTTTCAAACAATGCCATACAATTTGCATATCGACTCACTAATATTAACTAACTAGCTTTTCATTTGGAAGAGAAGAAGAAGTTTTGGTCATGGTATCTTGTTATTTAATTAACTAATCCTAACTAGCTTTCATTTGGAAGAGCAGAAGAAGGTTGTAGTCATGTTGTCTTGTTATTTAAGTAGTTAATTAACCATTAAACATAAGCGATAGCTTCTACTCTAGAAATTAGTTTCAGATCTGATAGGACATTTTCAAAAAATGCAATGCAATTTGTATATTGATTGATTAATCTTTCTTTCATTACATGAATCAGCGAGAATGTTGATTTAGATTTACTTCCACGCCACACCTAGCTCTTCCCTTCTTGATGTGGGGTCTGCATTCAATTCAAGTCCCACACATCAAGGAATTTTGTTGAATGTTGTGGCTTATTAGCCTTCAGGCTCCCTTCATTACCCTTGTTGTTTGAGCAAAAGAGAGGATAAGTTTCCGAAGATATAGACTATTAAAACATATTTTTTGAATTACCAAATATTTCCAATTATAGGTTCAAGTAGCCAATTGGGAGCTGTATAATTAAGAAGCAGAAGATTGCTAAAGCTGCACTCTATGGGAAAGAGAAGGAAGTAGAGGGATGTCAGACCATAGCTGAAGTAGAATTTTTTGCATGCTAGCAATAAGCTAATGGAGAGTTGTATGCAAAGAAAAAGGAGACGAGGGATGCTTTCCCTCGCAGAGGCCCAACGATTTTACCTTCGCAAGCTCCTTGAATCCCTCAAAGGAAATTATGCTGCTCTAAAAGACTATCTCCTGATCAGTAATGGGACTTACGTTAATATCCAAGGATCAATGCTAAGACTGTGAAGGGGACTCTAGCCAAAGATTAGTGTTTGGACAAATGGTGGTGAGACCACTGATAGGGGCTAGAGCAGGAGGTGGCCGGAGTGTACCGCATGCTACCACCTCTATTCGAGATAGTTCAAGAGCAAATAGGAATGCTACCACCACCATAGATGGGCCAGCTCACCAACTAATCTGGCAACTAACTCAGGAACTTATGATAGAAAGAAATGCTTAGATTGAAGGTTGATAGGACTTGCTTTTTCATTTCTCAAAGAGTATAGTTGGTAGGACTACTTTCTTTGTTCTTGAGCTTATTCTTGGTTTGTTGCATGTTTGAGACAATATCAATTTCTATTTAATAGTTCATGGTAGACTTGCAAAAGTCATCTACATTACTGCATTATTATAAAAGCCAAGACTGGATATATACTCTTGTGGAAAATGCTCCTCATGTGGATTCAAAGAAACTATGGGTAGACAGGAGACTATTGCATAGACATTATCCTGCACTAGGGCTCCAAATGGTTTTCTATTGTTTTTATCAACCATTTCTCATGTCTTTAATTTAATCTCATGAATGCTCTAGATTTATATTCTTAGGAATTGATTTAACATCTAAAATGTTGTTTTCTCAGGAAGCACTTAACTATGCATTGTTTCATTTATCAAATAATATTAGTCATGCAACTTGTTTACCATTATTTACCTAAATGTATTTAGCTATGAGACTCATCTATTTCCATAGTTCTGGTCATTCTTTAGTAAATGACCATCTTTAGAGTGTATACATCAATGTGACCCCAAATATGTCATAAATCCATGATGTTAGAAATCAAAAACTATTCTTGAGTTACTCACATGGTTCATATGTCTTGAGATATAAGAAATATATGAAAAGGATATCTAAAATTGCTAAGAGTTCAAACTTTATGTCCATTATTTTTTTGAGAAAAAACTATGCATATTAAAAGTTTGCCAGAAAGGCACTTCATATTATTTCAACATTTTTGGGGTCATGTAAATGCTAAAAGCATCAACCATCTAACTGATATTATACCTAAAAAAAAGAAACAAAACTAATATATATATATGTGTAAATTTGATTCGTTTGAGACAACTATAGGTGCTTATGTATAAAGCTTCCATCTTTTCAGAAAAAAGTTTAGAAAGATGAGATCCTCCACTTGGTTCAAATATGCATATCCTTTGAGTCTGCAACCCTCTACCGCCACCCACCCCACGCCCCCCCCCAAAAAAAAAGGCACATATCATCTTAATGAAAATAAAAAAAATACTTAAGTCGTAGATGGATGGACTGAGAACCACAACTCAACTGCTTTAGATTTGAATCAAAACTGAGAACAACTAAAAAATTTTGGATCCACATTTTCAATTTCACTTTGAGCTATAATATGGATTATAGCAAAATTCAAACTGGCAAAACAAGGCACCATTGGGATTCATATTCAACTCCATGGACGTAAATTCTCACATATCAAACTTGAAGTTCGCAGTGCTAAAAGCACCACTCATAAGATGAATAATGAACCCTAAGCCTGAAAAATAATGATTTATGATCATCAGCAACATATCATGAAGAAGTTATTTAGTTTATAGTATATAAGTAGATCTATTAGTGAGTAGCACATATATTCTAGGAAAACAACCACTAATTTGCTCATTAATTAATTTGCTTTTTGTCAGAAAAAAAGAAAAAGAATATGAAATGAAGCAAGCTACTTGTGGACAAACTCCACTCTATTTAGGAACAAATGTCTCCCTCAGAGCCACAACAGAGAAGGAAAAATCAACTTATTCTAGAATTAGTTAATTTGGATAGTTGATTTAGTGAGTGGGGGTGTTCAGCTATTTTCACTATAGTATAATGGAACATTCCAATGCAAAAATACTCAATTCCTGATGCTTATAAGCATCACAAAAAATAATCTGTCCTTTTTCAAAACGTCGAAAAAGAATCATTACATGAAGTGTCGAAACTAATATTGCCTACACTTTGTGAAAGCATCGATAAGTTTAGAAACTTTGATGCTAGCAAAAGCGTTGGTATATTTATTAATGTCGATGCTTATAAACATCATCAATTCACAATAATTGCTGATGCTTATAAGCGTCGGCAATTTGTAACCATTGCCAATGCTTTAAAGCATTGGTATTTACTAAATTTGAAAAAAAATAAAAGACACACAATCTGAAAATAATCTATATAATAATACATATATCTATCCAAAATTTATAAAAAAAATTTAAACACCAACATAAATATAATAAAGACTGTGTAACATCATAATCAATATATATCCAGAGAACAAAGTACCACAGGTCCAGTATGATTAAGGATGACTTAATCATTATCTTGTTTCATAATAAAGACTATATAACATTAGATAGCCCAATCTGGGGCATGAAGACCTAAAATTGAATCCCACAAAGACTAGCAGCTTTAGTCTCAGTGTTCTTCAATAGACACTGCAATGCCTCATGAAGGACAAATGGGATAAAATATAAAGATATCTCAGTTATCATTTATTTGCTTTGCCTGCAAGTCATTCCACTTAAGCTCAAATTGATCGTTTACAGACAGCAACAACTTAACTGCAAGATAAGTGTATTTGAGAGAATAGCCCCACATAAAGTACCCTAAAAGTTGCTTAATCCAAGAGAATCTATCAAGATGAGATATAGCTAATGACAGAAGAAAAATCAGATGATAAAAATGACATGAAAAATTTTGCATAAAAAACAGCACAACTGAAAATTGCTTCTCATTCATGGCTTTGAAAACAATGTATTCATCATCCGATAGCCAATCCGAAAGAATAGTTGAGTACCTCGAGTCGGAACTTCAGTGTCTTCCAGAAAAAAGAAACACATATATAATTAACATATATATTTCAAAAAATAATGTTAAGGTATAAATTAAGATGTGGGGCTAATTATGATCTCTCTTTATTGCAGGCTTGCAATGGATCTCCTAACATATCAGAAATGCAATAGGAAGAGCAGACCAGTTGCATGACCACCTGATGGTGAATGCTTGAAGCTCATTCCATCTTATGCAATCTTTAATACAGAAAATGTATCAGAACAAAGTACATGAAAATGTGCAAACTGAATATAATGAGGTTCAAGTTGCTACCAATTTACCAGCACGGTCAAAAATAGGAAACCTGTGGTACTTGTGTGGTGTGGGTTTACACTATATGAATACAGGCCATGTTCCATCCATATGGGTTTACACTACATGAATCAAGATATATTCAAATTACAGAAATGTCTCAGAACCAGCTCTCAACCTGGCATAAACCTTTATATTTGTATCGGTTTCCAACCTAAGACAGCTTCGTGAAAGAGAAAGGCTCACCATGAAACCTTGTGGGCAAGGCAGCAGGAAGAGATATCAAAATCTAAATCCCACATTTTAGCAATTGCAAGAAGAAATTAATCATTCATGTTACTGCAACTATGGAAAACAAAGTTTTTTTTTTTTGATACAAAAGGAGAATACTGCACATAGTACATAGTCACCAAAATTTATTAAAGAAAGAGAGTACATAAAAACAAGAGTGAAAGGGAATCCCTACCCACCCAACAACACCAAAAATCAAATTTCAAATTCTGACCAGCAACATTCAAAAAATTTTGAAATTTAAATTTCAAAAAGAGAAACTCTAATAAGTTGCCGTGGAATGGATCAACATCGATCTCCGAAGAAAAACATCGGCGACCACCACATCTTGAGAGAAAAGGAGCATTAAAGGAAAAACATCGTCAACCATCACAACAAAGAGAAGAGCGTCGTTGACCAAACCTTGCCAGCGACTGATGAAGCCTGGCAATAATCCATACAAAGGACAAGAGAAGGGAAAGAAAAACGACTTGGCCTGACCCAACCATCCGCCGTCCACAGCCAAAAGAGACTGGTGAAGAGGAGTGAGAAAGAGAGAGAGGGGGGCTCGGCCAACCATCATTTGTCATCTGTTGGAGGGAGAAAACCACCAAAGGGAAGAGAAAGGGAAAACTAAGGTTAACAACAAGCTATGCTGCTATCTATCTTCCATGCACCAAAAACCCATTTTTGTCAGGTCTTTCGTGCTCTAGTTGTCTTGTTATAAAATTAGGCTAATCAAAAATCAAAGAAGCCAAAGTTCTTAATTATGAACATACAATGTGCACTCAAAAATCTAAAGCAATAAACTTTGTAAAAATATATCTCATACACCCAAAGCAATAAAAATCTGATTTAACAATGGTGTACTCACACAAAGTAAATATCTAAATATATGAATCGAAAATAATGTGGATTTTCGGCAGTGCTAACATAAAGACATGCTGCCAATTTCATTTGTCAATTTCATAGCCAGATTTTTTTTACTAAAATTAGATGCATTTTAATAAATCAAAAAAAAAATCTTCAGCACCTCACCCTAAAAAAATGATGAAGCGCCCACATTCTGCACAAAAAGATAGGCAGATAAATAAATAAAAAGACAAGGGCTGCAGATGTCTCAAACCTGTGAAAAGAAAGAATCCACACCTTCCCTTGAGCATGGACGAAAACCTAAAATTCAATAAATTTTTTGTGGATAAGAAGTAAATGCAATGTATTGACAGAAGATAGGAAAAGGCTTATAGCTGGTACTCTGCATTGCACTCCACCACGAAGTGACCCAAGAATCTCCCCCTCCTTCAACACCCCATTGATTAAGGACTTAAAAAATACATCTTCAACAACACTCCATTAGCACCATCCATATCTTGCAGCAGTTGCTGCAAGGAATTCCAAACAGCTGGTAAGCTCAGTGGAACTATGATACCCCTTGCAGCATTATGAACCATAGCAGTGATACGTGAAACATGTGGAGTATACGGCTGTCCACCTTCTAGTCTTCCTTTTAACTAGGCAGACGATAAAGAACTAGTTGGCAACATATAATAGAATTTGGGAAGGATGGAGGATATTCGACGCAACATATAACAGAAGGGAGATGTATCACATATACAATTGCGATAAACAGTTGCACCCACACCGCACAAATCTTATGGAGACACAATAATGAGGAACAGCCTAAAGATATACAATATGTTAAGGCACTTCTTCAGTCTTTTAGCTCCATCAAGATCTGCACAAGTATCAAAAATCACTTATGAATAGATTTGCATCAATAGACAAACAACAATAAATTTCCAACAGAGAGGAAAAGAGATTGTCTATTTCAAATGTGAAGTATACAAATATAAAAATGTAGATTAACATATGCAAAAATGGACGTGTTGTTTTTGTTCCATACACATTGCTGGCATCGAAAACCATTTTTTCTGCATAAGTACTTAGTGAAACATTTGACATAAAGCATTAAAATGAAATTTTGAATAAAGAAGACATTTCATTAGTTAACATAGTTTAGATAGGTCATTGTTGGACTAACCTGACTCAAGAAGCAAGAACCATTGCATTTCTTGTCCTTACATCTATAACCTTCCAGGATAGCATTTTCTCGAAGTTCCTCATATGAATTCTTGACAGTTTGACAGCAAAATCAGATCTTGAAAATTCAAAATAAGTAGAAAGTGAATTTCAAAAACAAAGGGAAAAGGCCACTAAAATAAATAGATTAACCAAAAACTTTGGCGCAGCAAGAACTTCTGCAGGTGAAAAAATATTGCTTGAGATCTTTTTGTCGTGTTTGAATGGTTTTTTTGGTAAATAAATGGGAGTTGGAGGGGTGCAACCCACGCAACTACCTCCCATGGTCGTGTTTGAGTGGTTACTGCATTCTCTATATAACTTATCAAGACCTTACAAGGAGAAAGATAATAGTAACTTCAAAACCAAGTCCATGCAAACAAACACAAAAATAAACAAGATAAAGAATCAACATGTCGTAAAGAATATGGGTATGCAAACAAATATACATGCATACACATTTATACAAGAATTCAAACACCAACATAAACATAATAAAAACTATATAACATCACAATCAATACATAAATCTGTCCAATTATAACAAAATTCAAACACCAATATAAAGTCATAATAACATTCCATATCACACAATAAAGTCATGATTACACTGTCCATCATGTTCATAAATTACAATCCACAACTAAAGAGAAGACATCAAAAAAAATCTATAAAACTTAAAAGAAATATAGAGGCATCAGGTATTAGTCATTCGTAGAATCATGACCGTCAGTAATTCCATGACTACTAGAACTATCAGGAAACTACAACAAATATATAAAAACTTCAGTGTTGAGAATACGAAAATCATAATGCAAATTAAATAATTAAGTATATGAATAAAAATAAACATATGTATCCTAGAAGAGTCCACAAATATCTATAACATGGATGTCAAATGATCAATCTAAGTCTTCATGATGGATATTATGTGTCATAGTTCTGCCTTATCGCTTCCACCTCGCCTCCACTTGTGCCTGCACCTACACTTGCACCTATGCCTGCACCCACACCCACCCTCTATCTAGCCCTCCAACTGCTCCTCAATCCGTGCCTCCACCCATGCCTCCACCTGCTACTCAATCCATGCCTCCATCCAAGCCTCGAGCATAGAAATATCTGTATGCTAGAGCTTCTCTCTAGCATCCTAAGTGTATCGACGTATGTCAGATAACTGAATGGGGGTAACTCCAACTCCATAACCCTTCACTCGACCATAGCGTTCGATCCCAAGCTCTGTCATCACTTGAGCCTCAACACGACTGGCCTCCATAGATGTCGAGGACTCACTAATATGCTCTACAACAAGAGATGAAACTCTCTCCTATATTTAAGAAAAAAATATATTAATTTTATAATTAAAAATAAAATATAAATCATAGCATTGCATGATTATAAATACATACAAATATATCTCTCGACTCGTAAGTAACAAAACGATCATCTCGATGAACATGAGTCGTTATGTAAAACTCCACCTAACCAGGCTCCCTCCCATGGTCATCCATTTACAAAAAACATAAATTTTATAAAATATATAATCCATAAATTTGAATTGACAAGCTATAAGAGTTTCAATAAAACTTATACATATCATGATATATGATACATGATACGTAGTTTTAATATGAAGCATGAGGATCATATATACATCAAATTAGTCTAAAAAGGTTTGTAATATGCCAAATATTTTGAAAAAAAGCATACATATTCTTGTCTGCGTCGTGCATAGATCTTAAATCCTGATGTATGAGGAATAGATTGAGCTGCTTGTGCAACTCTATCAATATCAAAATATGCCTACAAAATAAAATAAACAGTGCAATATATCTTATATATATCTAAATTATGTACACTAGTAATTAATATAACATAAGATATATGATGAATGCATACAATTACTTGTCCCTTCTCAGAGAACCAATAATGGACAAGCTTCCTCCATTGATGAGGATCTACATTAAGAGGATAGATACGAGCAACATCATCCTCTGCCAAACCCTCTCTCTTGTAGTTCTCTTTAGCATTACCTTAAATTCTTTCCATTTTTGATTAAGGGACTTCAGCACCCATTCATTGCTATTTGGAAGGAGTATAAATTTACTCTACAACAAAGCAATGAAGGATATTCAAATATTAAACAACATAATTAATTAAGTATAAACAAATTAACATATTATTAAGTTATCTTTTTATCTTTACTAATCATACAATTTGAAGCTTATATGCATAAAGCATATTATTCCATCTAGGATAATTCAAAGGACAAAGTTGACCCTTTCGTGCAATAGTACCAAAGAAGCTCATTAATAATCTAGTCACCTTGTTGATGAGCTACCCCATCTGATTGCATCAAATGATGAACCTCTCACCCTCAACTAAATGCCAAATATCTCTAGCCCATGTGGATCCATGTCTAATCTATGCTCTCATGAATGCATCTACAATAAAAACAAAATGAAAATAATATTAAGAATCAATCAACAAAAATTAGTACTTAAATCTTAATAGTCATGAATATATTATACTTCTATTAAAATATCCAGGATATGTATCTCATCCATAATAAGATCCTCCACAGTAGGAGGATCCTGCTATGACTCGGGCTGTTGCATGGATAAAGAACGACCGACATCAGAATGCTATGCAAATGATGAAGGACTGCCTCAAACTACTGTAGTTGCCTCGACTATTTGGACTAATCAAAAGACAATCCACCCTGGAAGTATGTAACTCTATATCATCGAATCGTCTGTGTCAAGACATGATGTCACCAACATTCACAAATAGAAACAAAAATCAATTAACATAAATTATGAAATGATATATAATACTGATTAAATTGCTAATAAGCAAGATCTACGAAATGAACATGATAATATAATAAATGTATATATCTTAAATCTCTTATTAATTAAAAATCAGTCAATATTTTCTCTTTCAATATCCATCCTAATTAACCAAGCTTGTTATATTTAAATCATCAGTCGATGTAAAATCATAAGGCATAGACTGCATATAAGTCTCATCATCCTCTACTTCTAATCTTTTTCCCATATCATATAAGTCTTAGGTGTCCTTACCACAATAGCTCATTCCTTATCTTTTGAGTCTTATATAAAAAAAACTTGATGAGCTTGAGATGAAAAAATAAATGGATTATTCTTTAATAGCACATCAGTATGTATCAGTCTTGAAAAATTTATAAGTGTAAATCTATTCATATCTTGTTTTAAGCCCCTTGGTGAGTTTATATCCATCTAGTTACATCAAAATAATATAACTTTAAATTTTTCATAATAATCTAACTTAAAAATATTCTAAGTATACTATAATAAGTCTTCCAACTTACTTCCACCATGATGCCACTATTCTGAATTTTTCTAAATTTTTCATATTTTTTTGTATGAAATTTAAATCTATTAATGATGAAACCATTATATCTATTCACAATATTGTTAGGACCTTGAGCAATGGTAATTAATTCCTCTGAATAGTTACTCTCCATCATCATTGGTATCTAAAAATCATGATAAAATTATTAATGTATTATTTGATGCTTATAAATATGCTCCAAAATTAATCCTTTCCCTCATATAGATGACTAATCTGTTTAAAAAGTCATTCAGAAAATAACTTGATCAATCATCATTGCTCAATCCTTTGGTTAGGTCGAATGCTGTGGTTTGCTCATCTTTGAGCAACCAAAAAATTGCTACAAAAAAAATTAATTCATTAATTAGGAATATTATATGATGACAATGAAATAAATCAATATATACTAAGGTATTATGTCATTATGAAGTAGCACATAATGATGGACTTGTGCTAGGGATTTTTTATCAAGAACCACACTTTCAACCTTCTCCAAAACACTTTCAGCAATGGAGAAATATTTTTTTCATGCCTCCCTTTTCACTGTGAAACACTTCCACGCCTAGAAAATAGGGTGTGAGGGCTTAAGAGGCGTGGGGACATGTGGCTAAGTTCCTTATTTGATTAGGTCAAGGTCTAGGTCAAATCCAAATCAAGATTGGATTCCTATTTAGATTGGGTTAGGTCCAATCCCATTAGATTAATGAAATCCAATCCAAATCAAATTAAAATCAGATCTAATCAAATTAAATCTGATTTAAATTAACTAAGACCTAATCCAAATCAAACATGGTAATGATTAGGTCAACCCCTAATCTAATAGTTTGGGTTAAGTGTTCATTAGATCCAATCCCATTAGATTTAATGAAACCTAATTTGAGTCAAACTCAAATCAAAATAATCAAATAAATATGATTTAATTTAATTAGGATCCAATCCTAACAGTTGATCAAATTAAATAATATACAATAATTATATTTTATTCTCCTATAACTTACTAACTCTTAGTAGTTCTCAATATAATTTTTACATTTAATCCAATCATCAATCAAATTATAATTAAGACCACTTGTGATTTATGACTCGAAATTATGATTCAATGTCCGATCAGTCAAGACCTTTTTTATGTATGACCCCATAGATTTTTATTCTGTCTGATAGTAAAAAATCTTTTGATCTCTATTATAAATTCATTGAATATTTTTTAATAGATAAATAATTTTAACTTTCCAATAGAGAATTAATAAATCCATAAAATAATTCTCATTGATTCTTCAATCCACCAGTGAACCTAGCAATATATAGTGCAATCTAGTAAATAAAGGATGAACCTCTAGGTATAGTTTTCATTGATTCAATTTTTTATCGTGAGTTCTGACAAGATGGAGGCTATGAAAAACTTATCAAACTCCATCGTCTGTCATATATAAGATTGGTTGAAAAATATATCCTAAAAGCTAATCATCTAGTTTGTAAATGATTAGCTCTATTGTATGTATATGAATTATAAATTGATAAAAATTATCTGACAATTTATCATAAGGAATACATCTTCCAAAATAGAACTCAAGTGTTATGATGAAGTCTTTAGAGCTACTTACAAAATGATAAAGAAAGACTTATCATATAGTTTTTAAATTCTACTCGTGATCAAACAATATAATTATTACAAAATGATAGTTGTATCAAGTATAGGCCATTGTGTGTCATATTAGTTGATTGTCCTCTTAACTAAGATAATGTGGAGAAAACGAGTATGGCATACGGTGAAATGTAAGAGCACATTTCACTGAGTATGACCAACTTCGAAATACTCTACTGTCAAGGTTGCTCTGATGGGATATGGATATAAATATCTCTCTGAACCTGAGGCTACCTTGGTAACTTGTAAATAACTCACTGTATTTTCATGTCAGACCTATTCCAATTTTTAATTTGATGATGAAAGATTTTTGGATATATCAAGTAGTTGGAAGTCTGATATGAGTCCAAAATAGGAATTGATCGCTCTAAGTAAAATAGAGATGATGTATCACTGTGTTTCAATTTAGCAAAACTCTGATCAGAGTAGTTCTAGTGAAAAGTCATAGACTTTTTTGAGATTGAGACATAATGTAGACCACTCATCTAGGGTTGATAGTTAACCCTAAGTTATCCTTGAGCATCGAGAGTTAAAGGGATGAATTATATGGTAATTATATCCATATAGGTCTTGAGTGTTGCTAAGCTACATCAGCCTATCCAAACATTGGGTCTTATTGCTAGATGGTTATACCGATTAGTATAAAAATTATTCTTATGCTACCTATTTAGGTTGAACCTATGGGTCAATATACATGAGTACCCATCTGATCAAATGCTAATCAATGATTATGAATCATTGAAGGATTTAATTATCAATGTGATTAATAATTAATCCTGTGCAAAAGGTTGTAATAAATTATTTACTAATGGTAATAAATTAAAAAAATAATTAATTAATAATTTGATTGTTAATTGGCTCAATTTGATTGAGCAATGAGGATTGGATCAAATCTAATTGAATTGGATTCAATTAGATTTAGTTTCAATTGATTGGATCAAGCCCTAATGGATAATAGGATTTGCTTTAATTGATCTTAGGGATGCAAATCAGATTTATTTGAAAAAAATTCAATTTAATTTGAAGTTTGATTGGATCAAATTCCTATTAATAAGGCTTGATTGGATCAAGCCATATTGATCCAAAAGCTTTCCTGATATCCAATAAGATGAGAAGAAATAAATTCTTGGATTGATGGGGTTTAATCTAACTAATTTCTCATTGGGATAGAGCCTAATTTGATTTTTTAATTAGACTAAGACCTAATTAGTTAGTTTGTTATAACTAAATCCTAAGTTGTTAGGATTGAGTCCAAGAATTAGTTAGAGTTTGATCAAGAATCAAGAGTCCTATTTGGACTAGGACTCAACCAAACTTGTCTAACTAACTTCCCAACTCCATGTGCCTATTTATTCTCCATGCCCCACTCCTTTCACCATGAGATATCAACACCCAAAGAAGAGACATGCCCCCCTCTCTTTCATGAAGAAAAATGTGCCCCCTTTTTCCCTTGTCGCTTACATTTTAGGATGGGGCATCCAAGGTTGTACGCCCATACTCTTTCACATCAAGCCTCTCTCCAACCCCTTTTGAAGAATTTTTTGTGAGAGTTTACTACTAATTCTAAGGAATCAAAGAGAGGCCCTCTTTCTAGTTTCACAGTAGAAAATAGGGAAGAAAGTTTCATCCCTATGAGAAAAAAAGGAAGAAGAAAAGTCTTCTTCTAGTGCATAGCCTTAGAGAAGAAGTTCTTCTCTTGGATTTTTTTTAAATTTTTTTAATATATAAATTAGATTAAATCTAATTTTTAATATAAAAATTTAAAGAAAAATACTAAAAAATCTAGTTAGGTGTTTGGGATTTCCTAGGACTCTAGATCAAGGAGAAAAAGGGAGAGAAAAGAGAAGAAAGGTTCTTCTTTTAGGTCTTTCTTTTTGATTTTTTTAGGGCATAAGAATTCATGTTATTTTTTGTATAAGAAATTAGATTAGATCTAATTTTTATCATATAAATTAGAGAAAAAAATTTTGCTTAAAGATGTGAAAGAAAAAAAGAAAGGTTCTCTCTTACACATGGAAGAATTGAGAAGAAAGGGTTCTTCTCTTGATCTCTATTGTAGAGATCAAATACATAGATCCAGGAAGCAAAAAAAAAGATCTCCTTATTCTTCATCTTCTTCATATTCCTCTTAGATCAGTCAACAAAAGGTGTCTTTATGAGATAGCACTCTCGGGAGACCGATCAGTATAAGGGCTTCATATGGATACCTGTAGAGGTCGGATGCATGTACAGCTGCTGAGCATCATAAAGGATCAACTACCATAGATTTTAGATACGATGATCTGCTATCCATATTCAGGTATCGAGTTTGAACTCAATTCATATTTAGATATGATCTAAATATAATATGGATAAGATCTATATTTGCTGAATTTTAGATTTCAGATTTACATATATGTATATTAATTCATATCATAGATCATATATAGTAGTTTTAGATTTGATCTATGCATATATTTTAGATTGAATTATTTAATCTATATATATTTTACTCTAAATTTAAAAAATACATGCATGAAACCACCATGCTTCCTTTAACCGGTATCATAGTGAAAGTTCATTATGACATGAACATATATGCATGTAGAGTTGAAATTTAGATTTAGTAATGCATAGGATGTATTATGATCTAATCTTAGATATGATCTAATATGAAAATCAGATATGATATAATTTAGATTAGATCTAAATTTTTATATATATGACATATGAGTAGATTAGATGTTCCAATTAGTAAATACTTGGATTAGATTGATCACCAGGCCATTTGATCATAGGAGCAAAAAGGATTTACAGGCCCTCTCTTCCTATTTGATAGGATGCTCTTATGGCATGCAGAGGTGCCATGTGATTTAATCCTATGAAGAAGAAAATGAAAGGAAGAACTTATCTTTCTACAAAATCCTAGGTATTGAAATCTTAGGATTTGTTGTATGTGACACAAAGCTTAAGTTGTATGAAAAGTAAAACATCTAATCTATATGATTAAAATTATTTTAATCATAAAAAATAAAATTAAAATCATAAAATATTTAGATATGATCTAAAGGTTCATTTATGATTGATTTTATTCTAGTTTATGTGAGAATTTTTAGATCTGAAACTATATGATATGCGTTGGCACGCCTATTGATCCGACTCAATTTTGAACTAAGTCGATCCAATCTTCTGGTTTAGTCGGTTCAGTACTAACTGACCCAATCCAGTTGTCTCAAGCCGAACAGTAATAGTTATTATTCATGATCAGTTAGTCGATCAAGTATCAAACTTAGTCGACCTACTGAAGTAAGCTGACTCAATTTAGGGGTGCGCCGACTATTTTCAGAATAAAAATTTTGTATAAGAATAATCTAAATTATTTTATAAAATTGAAATGATTTTAATTAATAATATTAACTTATGTTAATGCTATACTTAATAAAGAATTAAGAAATATATTTTAGATCTAGAATTATGATTAAAGATCTAATGATATTGCATAAAACATGGGGCATGGGTTAGCTCAAATCAGGTCCTTTTAATCAGATTAGTCCTAAGGTTAAAAATCAAAGACTTAATGGACTAAAAAGATAGTTGATCTGATCTAATCAATAGTTGATTTAGATTAGATCAAGGATACTCTAGATCAAACACAATAGTTATAGAAGGTCAAGTCCATATCTTTGATTAAACCATATGAACCTTGATTGTAGTTCAAAGCTCGAGCCTAAGTCATTAGACTGATTAGATCATTAGGTGACTTGAGTTCACCCATATCATTAAGGTTAATTAGTATGATTGATTTAGGTGCCCTGAAATGACTTGTTTCTAATCCTTCTTATGACTTAGTGAAGTCAGTGGAAGGATTTACGATGTACTGATGAGACCAGCTAGTTATTTATCCTTTTATGACTTGATGAAGTCAGTGCGAGGATTTATAACTTACAGGTCGATTGATATCTTCTAAAAAATTTAATTAAATCTTTTAAAATTATTAGATCTTTAAAAATAAAATAGTTATGGAGATAACTAGATCATAGCCTCCCATTAAGTTGGGTGATAATGGATCTAATAGTTGGATGATCATTAGATGCCCAAAGGTCTGGTGCTCATCTGCTATTAGAATTATCGTTCATAATACGATGACTCAGTCGAGTCTCTCTTATGAGTGATCAGGATGACCGACTAAAGTCGGGCCTGATCATTAGATTCTGAGTATGATCATGTTAATGGTTGGACCTAATCAGACCTTTCAGTGGAGGTCAAAACCTACTGTTAGGATTCTGAGGCAAAATTAACTAGTAGAAATTATTTGGTAAAATAATTGGTTAAGAACCTACTGTTAAAAATTGTATCCTAAAGCTAATCGTTTGGCGATTGTGCTAATTATAAATGTATATGAATTGATCAATAATAAAAGTTATTTAGCCCTTTTATCACAAGATAACATCTTCTAACAAGCTTTTATGTTGTGATGAAGTCCGTAGGATTACTTTGATCGATAAAGGAGGATTTATTAGCGTAATCTTTAAATTCGTTTGCAACCAAACGATATGCTATTACTAGGACAATAGCGATATCAAGTATAGATAGTTGTATGCCATATCATTGGTTATCCTCATAACCAAATAGTGTAAAGATATGGTATGGCATGCAGGTGAGATATAGAATACATCATTATTAAACGTGATCTACTGTAGAGCACTCTGCTGTCAAGAGTAGCTCGCAAAGGATATGGATATAAGTATCCCTCCAATCTGAGATCACCACAGTAATCTGCAAATAACTCACTGTACTTTGATGTCAGACTATTTGAATTTATAATTCAATGTGGAAGATTTCTATGTGCAGTCAAGTACTTATCAAGTCGGTGTGTGAGTCAAGATGGAATTGATTCCTCTGAATTAGTAGAGTTAATATATCAATATATTTCAATTTAGCAAAATCTGAACTCGAATAATCAAATGATGGATTTGAAAGATTGAAATACAATGTGGATGACTTATCTAGGGTTGACAGTTAAATCCTAGATCATCCTGAATATTAAGGTCAAATGTATAAATTATACAGTAACCATATGCCAATAGGTTCTTGAATGTTGCTTCACCATCATTTGACTTATCCGGATGTTGGGTCTCATTGCTAGATGGTTACATCGATTGGTTCAGAAATTTATTTTTGTATTACCAACTTAGGTTCGAACCTATGGATCACACTCAAAAGAAGTTTTGACTGATCATGTGGCTGATCAATGATTGATAATTGTTCAAGGGCTTAATCATCAATTCGATTGATGATTAACCTTATGCAAAAGTTATAATAAATTTATTCATCAAGTATTAGTAAATTAATAGAGGATTAATTAATAATTAGATTATTGATTAGCTTAATTTGATTGAGTAAAAAAGATTAAATAAAATCTAATTAAATTAGATTCAATTAGGTTTGATCCGATTAGGTTATGAGATGATCTAATTGCTAAGGGAGAATTATCTCTGATTTGATCAGGACTTTGGTTCAATCAATTTCTAATTTGATTAAAATTTGATTAAAAATTTATAAACTTAATTAAATTAGATTTCATCTATTTATTTGGGCTAAACCAGATGTGATTTGATTTGGATTCAAATAAGAAAATTAAGAGTCCATATTGCATTGGACTCTTCTCCCTTGCGCACCAAATTATGGATGCCATATTTCCTCACACACAAAAAGTTTTTGTATAAGATTTTTTCACACCAAAGAGTCTTCACCCTCTCTTTCTCCCATCCAAAGATGGATATTATTTGATTTATATGGAAGGTTCAAATCTAATTTGAATTGGTAACCATATGGATAATGTTTGACATTATCTTTAAGACCTTGCACCCACTTATTTTGTTCTTATATTTTGTGCAACCAAAAAGAGCAATTTTTTAGTATAAGAAATCAGTTGGAGAACTGATTTACTATGAAAAATTATGGGATGGGGCATCCCATATTTTTTTGGGTGTGAATTGGTGAGCGGAGGCGACAAAAGGCAAGAGTCCAACATCTCTAGGACTCTTCACCTAACTCATTACATGCCTAAATAAAAGGGGTTTTAATTTGGTTTTATACATGTAAGATAGAAGAGAAAGGCTCTTCAGGTTGGGGGTCCTTGGCATGAGTTCTTGGCATAAAAAAGAAGAGGAGAGTCCTTCCTCTTTGGGTGTGTGCAAAACCTAGGTTTCTAAGATTTTATTCCTAAGGGCTTGGGAAGAAAGAAAAAAATAAGAAAAAGATTATTTTCTTCTCCATCTTTCTTCCACCTCTTCATCTCCTCTAAAAGTCTACTTCAATCTCTGAAAAATTTCAGAAATTTGAAGAAAAGATCCAGATCAGTCAAGAATAAGATTTTCGCACGAACTAGCATTCTCGAGAAGATCGATCAGATCGGGGCTTTGAGTGGACTTCTCATAGAGGCGGATGCATGTGTGGCATGAGCAACTAGCAAGGGTCATCTTCACTATATCTCTTAGTAGTGGCAATCATCGATCCGCACTCAGGTATCGAGTTTTGAACTCAAATAGGTGTAGATTTGATCTACTACTCACATCCCTGCATATAGATTTTATCATGTGATTATTTTAGATTTTATATGCAATATATCATATCATAGATCTTAGAGTAGGTTGATTTGATGATTAGATCATATGCATGTTAGATTAATTATGATTAATCTAGTTGTCTTTCGCTGTATTTTATTTCAAAAAAGTTTTAAACTATATGCATGAAATCGCCTATTTTTTCAACAATGGTATCATATCACTAGGTTCGTTATGACATGTTATATGTGTATATTAAATTTGAATTTAAATTTTATTTAGATCTGATATGTAATATCTTAGATCTAAATTTGATTAATGGTTGATTGCACAAACTGATATAAAGTTATTCTGTTGTAGGGTTTACCCCTTACAACGAATAGGTTGTCCTAGTTTGTGCTAATCTTTGATAAAATCTAATTTCATGTGTTGCATGTGATGTTTATGATCTAACTTAGATGTGATGTATAGTTGTGATCAGATCTGATATAATTTAGATTAGATCTAAATTCATGCATATATGATATGTAATTAAATTAAATGATCTGATTAGCAAGTACTTGGATTGGATTGATCGCCAGGCCGTCCGATCATAGGAGCAAGAAGGGTATAAATTTATACTTAAAATATTGATTTAATTAATAAAAAAGGTAAGTTTTATCTTCATTCAAGCGTAGTGTATCTTTGAATCATTCAAGAAATTAATGCTTAAGATACATATTCTCAAGGTATTGAGAATTAGAGGCATGCATAATTAATTCCTAAATTGCTCCTGATCATAATACAATCATGAGGATAGTGATCGATCTAGGTAGATTGACGCACAGATCATTTTTTTGGAGATAGATGAGTCTCTAATCTATAGTATAGAGATACTAAGTGATAAGTACAGATAGTTGTTAGAGAACAACTAGTACTGAGCATGACTATATAAGAGATCACATGAATTTTTATTCAATCATCAGTGATCATCTCGATGCTATAGTTGTGTGAATGATCTTTTGATCTGTGGTGGCACGATTGCTCACAGTGAGGCTACTGGAGTTTGACTATACATAAACATCACCTCTTAGTCACTTAAGTCTTTATAATGTATGTTGGCGATAGTTGGTCCACTGTAGAAGCAGGGTGCGCATCTAGATAGTTGGTCTACTATAGAAGCAGAGTGAGCATCTAGATAGAATCTATCGATCTTGAAGAGATGAGTAGTCCTATGAGATTTGAGAGGCTGAGTCGTTAAGTCTGTGGCCACAATAGTGTGATTAACGAAAAAGAGTTTCCATACGAATCATTTTGGACTTGAGCTGATTAAATCTCTCATATGACTAATGTCGAGGTTTGACGATTTATCTATAACCTACCATCTAGTCGGGACTCACGATGGGAGGACTAAATCATATGAAAACTACACCTAGAGATTATTTATTTAGTTTTGTTAGGTTACCACTACATATTACTAGGCATCATTGGTGGATTGTAAAAGCTCATTAGGATTGTTCTAGATCGATGATCCCCATTGAGTTAGAGTAGAATTATTTCGATCCATTGAAAAGAGTTTCAATGATACTATGATAGAGATCATGGTATATCTCACTATCAGACAGAATTGAACTTATGGGTCACATAAACAAGAGAACTAATTTAGATTGGCCAATTAGACTTGTGAAGTCCTAATTGGATTAGGATTTAGTGAAATCCTATTGAGTTTAGGAAAGCCTTGCTAGCACATGACTAAATCCAATTCCTCTTTGAACTTGGATTCCTTATTTGATAAGGATTAGATCAAATTAGTTACATGCATTGAACGTAATCCAACTTGGATTTGGAATTAGGTTCATGCAGCTCAATTATTGGGTGCCAACATGCTTTGGATCAAGCCTTTTGTTGTGACATTTAATTTGATTAAATTGGTGCACTAAATATGGATGAATTAAAGGGATCATGGCTCCATCAAATTAGATTTGGGCATGGGCCATTGGATGGCTTGGATGGGGCCCACACCCCATTCCTTATGGCATAAGGACTTCATGTCCTCTTTTTTATTTGATAAGGACTAATGATAACGTTTAAGGCTTTAAAAGAAGGAGTCCTAATGAGATTAGGAATCCTCTTTAAATAAAGATTTGGAGTTTGATTAAGACTCCAATTAAAAGTCTATATAAGGGGACCACCCTTTGATCTTTAGAAGCAACCAAGCCTCCAAGCAATCTGCCCAAGAGAGAGTCCCAATGCCTCCCCTCTCTCCCTCTCTTTCTCTAATGCCCAAAGGCTTGGGCATCCAAGCTTCCACACACCCAAAGGTGTTTGGGCAACCCCTCTTTCTTCATCTCTTTAGTTGGTGGCTGATCTACATCAAGGAAGATCCAAGGAAGAAGAAAAGGCTGATCAAAGGGTTGATCTAAATGATCCAAAGACTGATCAAGAGTTGATCAATTGTATGTGAAGAAAAGAAGAGGAGCAATCCAAGTTGTTCTTGCATGGATATCCGTAGAGACTGAGCACCTATGTGGCTAAGAGAGAACCTGTTCATCTTTCAGATTCAAGGAAAGAAAAAGCGAAACATGTATGTGATTTAATCACATATTTTATTTTCAGATTAAAAATCAGCATGTATTATTTTCAGAATATGAACTAAATCCTTACATGCTTTAATCATATGCATGCATGTTCTGGATTAAAAAAGATTTTAATCTATATTTTCACTATATTATTTCTAAAATATTTTTGAAATCTGTATACACAAGCATCCTACTGATTTTCAATAGTGGTATCAGAGCCATGGATTCATATGTATAAAAATAACATGCAAGTTTTAAAAAGAATTTTCAAAATCTGATTTTTATTGGTGCATGAGATGTATGGATGTTTGAATTAGATCTAAAATTTATTTAAGATCTCATTTATAAATTGTATATGAGATATATGATTGCATGTTTGGATCTAAAATTTATTTTAGACATGATTTTTAGTTTATGTATGATGGATCTAAAATTTTGTATAGATCTAAATTTTATTTCATGTATGGATATATGATGGCATATCAAGATCTAAAATTTAAATTAGATCTAAATTTAATTCATGTATGAGATATATAATGACACATCAAAATCTAAAATTTAGACTAGACCTGAATTTGAATTCATATATGTGATATATGATTGTATGTTAAGTTCTAAAAATTAGTTTTGAATCAAAAACTTAATTTTCTTGCAAAGAATTTAGATCTAAAATTTAATTTTAAGATCTAAAATTCATATTTGTGCATGAAGGATTGGTCATGGTTAGATCAAATTAGGTCATGATAAGTGATATATTTTTATATTTATTTTAGGTATTTTTGATATTTATGTTGCTAACATCTTCTTAAAAATCTAATTTCATGAATAAATTAGATTTTCTTATAAAAATAAATAATTTTAAAAAATAAAATTAAAGCATATTTATGGAAATAGATGTTGATTTAATTGAGAATTTAAGCACCAAAATATTAAAAAATTAATAAAAATTTAATGCATATTTTTTTATTTTTTAGATAAAAATTGAGGCAAAAATCAAGTAAAAATATTCTAAAAAATAAAATTTATAGCCTTCGATGCACGATGGATCGACCGCTCGATCTATGGATTCAATGGCGCGATCCACGGAATAGTTTCACGGTATTTTGGCATGGCTCATGAGCGAGGCAAAAGAAATTTTGTGATCCAATGGTCCAAATTCATCCTGAACCAGA
>NC_026001.2:75260416-75286406 GCF_000442705.2 Elaeis guineensis | reverse complement strand
AATATGATTTTAAGAATTTTAAGACTCTTTGTGATAAGAAAAAAAGTAAAAATTTATCTATATAGGAGAGATAAGTGTGAGCAAAAAAAATTAGAGAAAAAATAAGAAAAAAATCAGAGAAAAAATCAAAGAGCTTTAGGGATCAAAAAATTGAGAGAATATGGAGCTAGAGATCTTGATGCGTGGCTAAATCCCTTCAATCCATGAATACGATGAAATCCTGTAAAAATATTTTTATTTTTTTTATATTAAATTTTATACAATAAAATTATTCTTTATTTCATATTTTTTTATTTTTCTGAGGTATTGATCTAGCCTACACGGCCTATACCCTCTACTGACGTGCTGTGATCCTTGGATACGGTACGTGCTTAGGAGAGATGGATCGTGGTATGTTAGATTAAATTTGATATTTATAATTAAATTTAGATAGTTTATACTCTGATAGGACGAGCCATGATCTATTGATACAATTCCGTATCTCTTAGAGATAAGCTATACTAATACCTTAATCACAAGAATTAATATTATAATATTAAAAAATAATAATAATAAATCTAATTTGCATGGTGGATTCAAAATTTTTGGATTATTTCTCTGACTTATTTTTTTCATAAATTAATTTATATTTTTAATTTAATTTTTATTATTCTATTTTTTTAATTTTTCTATAATCAATTCTCTTTTATTTCTTCTTCATATAAAAAAAAGATAATCACTCTAAATCACTGTGGAAACGATCCCGACTCATCCTATCTATATAGTTTGAGTTGGTTTTTATTCTTGACCGCCTACGATCGCGATCAAATTTTAACACCATTGTCGGGGATCTAGGCACAATCATTTTTTTATTAAAAAAACTTTTTTTTTCTTATTCTTATTTTTTTGCTTTCTAACTTGTTTAGTTCCTTAGTCAATCTTAATTTCTTCCAAAAAAAATTAAATTCTCTACATTGACACCTCATAATCTATTTAGGAAATTAGATACTTAATCATAAAATATAAAAAGCAAAATAAATCAATTTACTTTTGACTAACTACCAAATTTGATCACCTTTTCTTCTTGCATTGCATAAGTCCATAAAAATCTTAAGGGCATAAACCCTAAACAAGATAAGTTAAAGTTTTATCACCCTTTCTTGGCCCACAAACCACCATCCTACATATTTCATTGACCTAAATCTTAACTTAAAATTAATTAGATGTTGGCCTCTAAAGACTCTCGAGCTTAATAGGACAAGGGATCCTATAAGTTGGACTGGGTTAGGATTAGTTAATTTGACTGGTGTCTAAAAAAATAGTTCAGAGACTATGTCCAGAAGGAAGGTGGTTATTTAATTAGTTCCGTTCGCTTATCTGGCCAACTCAATTGGTGTCTAAAGAAAGTAATAGGGGGACCTCCACTAACCTTACACTTACCTGATCAGTTGAGTGGCTAGTCTTTTACATGGAGTGCTCAAAGGCAACCATGGTAGTTAGGAGCTGTCTAGATCTAGGGTTACCTTTAGCTAGGATTGATTACATAACTTGATTACTAACCTACAAACATTAACCCTAATTAAAATACTCTTCTCTATCGTCTCTAGATTTAGGACTCCTTAGGCTCCCATCTTTATGTTACTCCATGAATTGATTTTGATGATTACAACACATTTGAGGGTTACTAATATTTTTGACTTGAAAAAAGATTTATTGTATTTCAGGGGCAAAATCATAATTTTATCAAGTTCTGATTCGAAAGCCTCAAGAACAAGAACAGAAGATTTATGATCTATTGGAGGTAATTTTATACTTTTTGGATGGATATATTAAGAGAAATTCGAGTTTAAAGAATTGGATCGACCCTATTAGTTGACTCCTGTCAAAAGGGGTTGAACGGGATGTTATTTTTGACTGGCGCACCCAAAGGGGTCGACCTCTATTGCTGTGCAGCCAAAGATATAGAATAGTAGTTTTCTATTCTGGGCCACAGAGGTCGACCCCATGAGTCGACCTCCTGTGATGGAAACTTCCGTAACAGCTAGTTTTCAGCTCTTTTTGACAGATTTAATGCTCCTTTAATGATCTCCAATGGTTTTATTTCAGCTCAGATTTCTCTCTACCATCTATTGAAGCTATAAAGGTACTTAAAGAAGAAAAAAAAAGAAAAAAAAAGATATAAGAGACTCAAGCATTCATTTCAGTCCTAAGTAAAAAGACCTCTTCAAGAAAAAGAAGCTTTCAATTCAAGTTCACCAACCTCTTTAGAGCTCATTCAAGTCTTCAACCACCTTGAGAAAAATTAGAAAAGCTTTTTTCATATTGTGTAAAGTGTATTTAAAGTTTTATTTGCTCATTAAAGGAGCTAAATTTATATTTTCGTGTGATTAACTCATATACTCTGTTTTTGTCTTGATTGTTAGTTTTGGAAGGATTCCAAAACTTAAATAGGTTGATCCAAACTTTGGATCGAATTGTATTGGGTTGGTTTGTATCTGAGAAATAAGTATTCTAGCTTGGGATAGCTAGAGTCGGAGGTACCGATATTGTATTCTTGTTGAATACGATTTAGTGGATTTGAATTTTCAAGTAGGAGCTTGGAGAGTGGATGTAGGTGCAAGGTTGGCATCGAACCTCTATAAATCTTGTTTGTTTGTATTGAGCTTACTTGCTCTCTTTCTAAATTTTTTTATCTTCTTGTATTCTTGCATCTAATTTCTACACCTTGCTTACATTACTCTCTACATATATCCTGCTCATTGTTATTTAATCCTTGTAGTTCTAAATTAACTTTAAAATTTTAAAAATCTAATTCACCCCCCCTCTTGGGTTGCATAGCTGGGCAACAAGTGGTATCAAAGCTTGGTGCTTTAGCCCTACTTTGATTTAACCATCAAAGAGCTAAAGATCTATGGCAACTCAAGTTGGTGCTTCACTAGCCAAGGGACAGTCCACAAACCGACCTCCACTTTTCAATGGGTCAAACTATACCTATTGGAAAGCTCAGATAAAAATTTTTATTCAGGCACTTGACTATGATATATGGAGTATCATAGTTAATGGACCACACACACCCACTAAGATAATTCATAGTATAGAATCAACCAAACCCGAAAGAGAATGGGATGAGGTTGACAAGAAAATGACTTAACTCAATGCTAAAGCCATGAATATTTTATATTGTACTTTAGATGCTAATAAGTTTAATCGCATTTCAACATGCATGTTAGCTAAAAAAATATGGGACAGATTAGAAGTGATACATGAAGGCACTAATCAAGTTAAGGAATAAAAAATTAACATACTTGTGCACAAATATGAATTCTTTAAAATGGAGTATGATGAATCAATAACTGAAATATTTACTCATTTTATGGATATTATTAATGGTCTAAAAAATCTTGATAAGTCTTACTCTAACAGTGATCTTGTGAGAAAGATTCTTAGGTCTTTACCAAGGACGTAGGAGGCCAAAGTGATCGTAATCCAAGAAGCCAAAGATCTGAATGTTTTACCCTTGGAGGAGCTTCTAGGATCGCTAATGACAAACGAGCTAAGCATGAAACAATATCAAGAAGAAGATGTCAAGAAAAAAAAGACAATCGCCCTCAAGTCCACTACTCAACTCGATGAGGAATCTGAAGAAATAGAAAATGAAGAGCAAGATGAAGAAATGACCCTCATCACTAGAAAGTTTAAAAGATTTTTGAAGAAAAGAAAATAAGGGATGAGGAAGAGGCCACCTACAAAAGAGGAGCATAGCAAGGAGAAGGATAAGGAGCAATCTCTTATTTGTTATGAATGTAAGAAGTCGGGCACTTTAGGTCCGAATATTCATAACTTAAGAAGGGCCCCAAGAAGTATAAGAAAAAGACTATGGTAGCTACATGGAGTGATAGTGATGAGTCAAGCTCCAAAGAAAAAGATTCATATGAGCAAGCCTACTTGTGCCTTATGGCACATAAAAATGAGGTAAACGTTGAAACTCCTGATGACTTTACTATTGAAGAACTTCAAGAAGTATTTTATGATCTAGTTGATGATCTAAAGAAGTTAGGGGTAAAGAACAAAGAATTAAAATCAAAGAATCAATCTTTACTAAAAGAAAATAAAATTATTTCAAATGAAAAATTGATCTTGACACAAGAAAATCTAAACTTGAAAAATAAAATTGCTAAGTTAAAACCTATGGTAGAAAAGTTCACTCTTAGTTCAACTAAACTTCAAATGATACTTGATAATCAAAAGGTCATTTATGATAAAGCCGGTCTTGGCTACAACCCTTTAAAAAAACAAAAATTTTTGAAAAATATCTATGCAAACTCATCAAGCAACAAGTTTTTAAATATTACTTGCTTTAAATGTGGTAAAGTAGGACAAAAATTCTATACTTGTTTCTCTAACAAATCTGAAAATTTAATATAAAGAAAATATGGGTTCGAAAAGGAACTACTGTGACTAACCAAAAAGGATCCAAGAAAGCTTGGGTACCTAAAGTGAAAAGTTGATTTTTGCATGCAAGTGTGTCTTGCATCCCAAGGAACAAATCAAAAATGGTATCTTGATAGTGGGTGCTCAAGACACATGACCGGTGATGAATCTTAATTCATCACACTTGATGCAAAAGATGGAGGGATGGCCACCTTTGAAAATAATAGTAAAGAAAAGATCATCGGTATAGGTAACATCGGTATCACTCCCTCTAAGTATATTAAAAATATTTTATTAATAGATGGTTTGAAACATAATCTATTGAGCATTAGTCAATTCTGTGAAAAAATGTATAAAATTATTTTTAAATCTTCACTATGCATAGTAACTAGTCCCAATGATGAAGGCATTAAATTTATTGGACATAGACATGGTAATATTTATATGGTAGATTTGAATGATCTTTCTAAGATAAACTTGCAATGCCTAGTAGCCTTGAATGCCAAAATTAATGAGACTAGTTGGCTTTGGTACCGTAGGCTTGCACATATTAGCATGCATTCACTTTCAAAATTTATTAAAAAAAAATTGATTACCGGTTTACCTAAATTGAATTTTGAAAAGGATAGAATTTGTGATGCATGTCAACTAGGTAAACAAACAAAAGTATCATTCAAATCTAAAAATATTGTTTCAACTTCTAGGCTATTAGAATTATTGCACATAGATTTATTTGGATTCACTAGAACTACTAGTTTAGGTGAAAAATGATATGGTTTTATAATTATTGATGATTTCTCTCATTTTACATGGATTTTTTTTTGGCACATAAGAATGAAACTTTTCATATGTTCTCAAAATTTTATCGAAAGGTTACTAATGAAAAAAAAATTTTCAATTTAACATATTAGAAGTGATCATAGAACCGAATTTGAAAATCAAGATTTTGAAAAGTTTTATGATGAAAAAGGTATTGACCATAACTTTTCAGCACCTAGGATACCCCAACAAAATGGGATAGTAGAAAAAAAATAGAACTCTTGAAAAAATGGCCCATACCATGCTATGTGAAAGCAATCTCTCAAGATACTTTTGGGTGGAAGTAATTAACACGAATATTATATATTAAATCATGCTTTAATTAGATCAATTCTAAAAAAAATATCCTATAAGCTTTGGAAAGGAAGAAAATCAAATATTGCATATTTATATATTTTTTGTTGCCGATGTTTTATTTTGAACAATGGTAAAGAAAGATTAAAAAAATTTGATGCAAAATTCGATGAAGCTATTTTTCTTAATTATTCTTCTTCTAGCAAAGCCTTTAGAGTTTTCAACAAAAGAACTTTAGTAGTAGAGGAGTCAATACATGTTGTTTTTGATGAGACTAATGATCTTCCCTCAAGGAAGAATGAAGATATTGATAATGCAGATCCTCTTATAGAAGAGATGAAGGAGCTCATCCTAAAAGACTCAACAATTCAAAATGAAGAAGAACATGAAAACAAACAAGATGATGAAGATGAAGAACAACAAGAATAACCTCAAGGTACAAATGATCTACCCAAAGAATAGAGGTATGATCACAATCACCCCAAGGAAGTAATCATTGATGATCCTACACATGGAGTAAGAACTCGTTCTTTACTTAGAGATGCATACAATCATTTTATATTTATTTCTCATTTTGAACCTAAAATCATAGATGAAGCTGAAAAAGATTATAATTAGATAAATGCAATGCAAGAAGAACTTAATTAATTTGAAAGAAATAATGTATGAACTTTAGTATCAAAATCTAAAAATTATTCAGTAATTGGCACAAAATGGGTATATAGGAATAAATTGGATGAACATGGGAATGTAATTAGAAATAAAGCAAGATTGGTTGCAAAGGATTATAATCAAGAAGAAAAAATTAATTTTGATGAGACCTTTGCACCTGTTGCTAGATTAGAAGCAATTAGACTTTTACTTGCATATGCATGCTTTATGAATTTTAAGTTATTCCAAATAGATGTCAAAAGTACTTTTCTAAATGGTTATATTGCTGAAGAAGTTTTTGTAGAACAACCCTCCGATTTTGAAAATCATGCTTTTTCTAATCATGTTTTTAAATTAAACAAAGCTCTATATGGTTTAAAGTAAGCACCTAGGGTTTGGTATGAAAGGTTAAGTAAATTCTTGCTTAACAATGATTTTTCAAGAGAAAATATAGATACAACCCTTTTCATTAAAAGAAATCACGATGATATCTTAGTTATACAAATATACGTTGATGACATTATTTTTGGGTCTACTAATGAAACTCTTTGTCAAGATTTTGCTAAGCTCATGCAGAGGGAGTTCGAGATGAGCATAATGGGAGAACTTATATTCTTCCTCGGACTCCAAATCAAATAAACAAAGGAAAGGATCTCCATCACCCAAAGCAAGTACACAAGAGAACTACTCAAAAAATTTGGAATGGAGAGCTCCAAAGCAATTGGTACACCCATGAGCCCATCATGTAAGCTTGACAAGAATGAAGGAGGTAAAAATATAGACTCAAAACTCTATAGAGAGATGATTGATTCTTTATTGTATTTAACTGCTAGTAGACCAGATATTATGTTTAGTATTTATTTATGTGCATGCTTTCAATCAAATCTAAATGAATCACACTTAAATGTAGTTAAAAAAATTTTAAATATTTAAAAGGTACATAAACTCTAGGATTATGGTATTCTAAGGATTCATTAATTGACTTAATAGGATATTCAGATGCAAATTTTGCTGGATGTAAATTAGATAAAAAAAGTACAAGTGAAACTTGCCAATTTCTTGAAGTTAACTTAATCTCTTGATTTAGCAAGAAGCAAAATTCAGTAGTACTATTTATGGCTGAGGCCGAATACATTACAGCCAGAAGTTGCTGTGCTCAAATCTTGTGGATTAAGCAACAACTTGAGGACTTTGGCATCAAACTCAATGAAACTTCCATAAGATGTGATAACACTAGTGCTATTAATCTAACTAAAAATCTAATTCAGTATTCTAGATCAAAACATATTGAAATTAGACATCATTTCATAAGAGAATATATCCAAAATAAAGATATAATTCTTGATTATGTATATACCGAAAAATAATTGGCTGATATCTTTACCAAGGCCTTAAGTGAAGATAGATTTTGTGAAATTAGGAGAGAATTAGAAATCCTTGATCTTTCAGCTTGAGTATCTTTTTAATTCCAAGTTCAATTTGCCAAAAATTTATTGAACCAATTTATTTTTGAACTAATTTCACATCTCTACTTTCTTAAAAGCTCAAAACTATCCTTCAAATGATCAATCTCTTAAATAGATACCTTCCTTCAAGTTTCAAGCTTTTTTGAAATTTCTCTATCATTTTTTTAAATTTTCCTTACCATGAGTCGACCCCCAAGGTCGACCCTAGGATAAACTTATAATTTTTTATTAAAATCAATCGGACTCTATTTTATTGGGATTTCATTGATTGCAAAGAGCCGACCCCTTTGCCGTTCATCTTCCCCATTCCACCAAACAAGATCACCTCCATCTCCACTCTCATCTCAAAATCCCTCTTCTCACCAGATTTTTCCCTTTAAATTGCCCCTTTAGGATTTAAATCTCTCTTCTCTTTCTTCTTCGTTTGGATGGTTCAATCTTACCCTAGCTTCAAATCCTTTTCTCCAAACCGACAGTCTATCTTTCCAAAATCTTTACTTTTCCTCTAAAAATTCCTTCCACTCTACCACTCATCAACTCTCCTAAGCTATTTGTAAGTCTCTTCTATCCAAAATGGCTCCCAAATCAAAGCTACCGCAGAGAAGAAAATCTGTTCGAGGGTTAGAGGAAGATGTGCGTAGAAAAAGAATGGCTGTCGAGCCCTCTTCTGCTCCAACTCTAGTTTCAGGTCCTACTCCAGCTTCTTCACAGTCTCCACTCAGTCCAAGCAAGGTATCTCTCTCTAATCGAAAAGTAAAACCCGGGAAGAATATAGATTTCATGTTTTTCTAAAAAGAAGGGTTCTGTATTGGATTAAAGATTAAAAATCAAGGATGGAAGTTTTACTGTTTATTAAAAGAAAATACTTATATTGATTTGGTCTGAGAATTTTACTTAAATTTGAGTTATTGCAATAGAACAGTAAAATTCTTGGTGAAAGGGGTTAACATAGTTCTTGATCCATTGCACTTGGGATAAATCTTACACTTGCCTTGTGAAGGCTATACTCATATGAAACTCCCAATCAAAGAAGAAGGATTAAGTACTATTTTAGGGAGAGCATTTACTGGAAACTTGAATAAATTAGAAACAAAAATTCTTTCAGTTGAAATGAGGCTTTTGCATCATATGGTTACCAAACTTTTTGTCCCTAGGAGTGGCAGGCATGACCTCTTATCTGGTAGGGATATTTGCATCATGTACCATGTGATCACTTAGATCCTCTTGAACCTTCCTGCTTTGATGTTTGAGGCCATGAGGGAGACCCTGAACAGGTCTAAGGCTCACTTGCCTTATGGTATGGCACTCATCCTGGTCTTTAGGAAGTTCGGAGTCTATTTTGAGGGGGAGGCAGTCACCAAATTGTCACACTCTGACACCATCAACCACCACACACTACACCGCATAGGTTTCTCAAAGATTGATGGTGGTTGGTCGAAGGGTGTTGAGGAGAGAGCAGAGAAAGAGAGACCGTCTTCACCTCCTCGTGATCACAGAGCATCTCTTGATATTCAGTTCGTATCTGATCACGAGGCTAGTCCCTCAGAGTCAGTAAGGAGGCATGCTTCAGTTCCATAGTCAGGAAGCAGGGTACATCCTTCAGAGTTCAGACTTGCAGATGATCAGATTGAGTTGATATCCTAACATATTGCCTCCATTTTATCTCAGCAGTTTGCCACCTCAGTCTTTGTTCAGAGGTCGACATCTCAGGCTGACTCAGATCAGACTTTGATCCCTCATATCTCTACTATCTTTCAGATGCTCATAGCTCAGTCCGTACGACTTGAAGAGCTTGAGGGATGTGTTCTAAGACTGACGGATAGAGTTCTAGATTTGCAGAGGTAGGTATTAGCCTTAGCCCATCTCCAGCCGCATAAGGACATCACAGAAGTCTCCAACCTGTCTGCAGAGGCGGCTAGACTTCGAGGAGTTTTGGAGGATGGATTTGACTTCTTGAGGAGACAGTTCAGTGACTCCAGTGAGACTATCTCTACTCAGATTGGTGCCTTGATGCAGTCCATGACGAGAGCTTTGAAACAATTGGACACCATCAGACTTTCTCTCCTAGCACAGTCCAAAGCTTCCCAGGCTCCAGGATCTTCTCACCATTCTGCTCATACCGATACTTCTACCTGTGGCCGAGACAGACGTGGTCGAGGACGTGCCCGTGGTCTTGATCCTGAGACTCCTCATCATATCTCTGACTCTTCAGATTCTGATCCCTCTAGCCATGATATCTATTAGATCTAGCATAGTTAGTCTTTTATGTCTAGGTTCTAGCTTATGGCCTTTGTAATTGTTGGCTGATTGACTCATGGATAGTTGTATTTTTATCCATGATTTTTATATGGCCTATGTACTTTGACTTGACTCGTATGTATTGTGACACTTATGTCACATTTTAGATATATACATATATATGCTTTTAACTTCTATGAATATCTTTGGATTAATTTTTATGAATGGCATTAATTGAAATATCTTAATATGATATGAAAAATATCTTATATATATTATGAAATATTATGAATGGCAATATCTTATATATGAGCAAATTAAAATATTCTTTATGATTACTATAGTGAGGGAGAGTGTCTTTCATTTTTTTCTTAAAAAGCGAGAGTAATGATCTTAATTGATGTTGTCAAAAAGGAGGAGTAGATGAATAAAATTGAGCAATAAGCAAAATTATCTAAAATCGAGCAATAAGCAAAATTGTTTAAAATCGAGTAATAAGCAAAATTGTCGAAGCAAATTTGTTAAAAGAAAATAATCTTATAAGCTATCTTAACACTAATCTGCAAACTACTCATGATGCATTTTATTCAAATAATTGGTTATAATGTTTCAGTGATGCATCTTCATAAATTTTGAAATTCTTGATTAATGCTTTATATATGTTATGTTTTGCTTTTGCTCAAGTATTTTGTCATCATCAAAAAGGAGAAGATTATTATTCCATGAATTGATTTTGATGATTACAACACATTTGAGGGATTACTAATATTTTTGGCTTGGAAAAAGATTTATTGTATTTCAGAGGCAAAATCGTAATTTTATCAAGTTCTGATTCGAAAGCCTCAAGAGCAAAAACAGAAGATTTATGATCTATTGGAGGTAATTTCATACTTTTTGGATAGATATGTTGAGAGAAATTCGAGTTTAAAAAATTGGGTTGACCCTATGAGTCGACTCCTGTCAAAAGGAGCTGAACGGCACGCTATTTTTGGCTGGCACACTCAAAAGGGTCAACCCCATGAGTCGACCTATGTTGCTGTGCAGACCAAAGATACAGAATAATAGTTTTCTATTCTGGGCCACAGAGGTCGACCCCATGAGTCGACCCCTGTGCAGAGGTCGACCCCATGAGTCGACCCCCTGTGACAAAAGCTTCCGAAACGGCTAGTTTTCAGCTCTTTTTGGCAGCATTTAATGCTCCTTTAATGATCTCCAACAGTTCTATTTCAGTCCAGATTTCTCTCTACCATCTATTGAAGTTATAAAGGCACTTAAAGAAGAAAAAAAAAAAGATTGAAGAGACTCAAGTATTCATTTCAGCCCTAAGCAAAAAGACCTCTTCAAGAAAAAGAAGCTTTCAATTCAAGTTCACCAACCTCTCTAGAGCTCATTCAAGTCTTCAACCACCTTGAGAAAAATCAGAAAAGCTTTCTTCGTGTTGTGTAAAGTATATTTAAAATTTTATTTGCTCATTAAAGGAGCTAAATTTGTATTTTCATGTGATTAACTCACATACTCTGTTTTTGTCTTGATTGTTAGTTTTGGAAGGGTTCCAAAACTTGGATAGATTGATCCGAATCTTGGATCGGATTGTATTGGGTTGGCTTGTATCCGAAAAATAAGTATTCTAGCTTGGGATAGCTAGAGTCGGAGGTATCGATATTGTATTCTTCTTGAATACGGTTTAGTGGATTTAAATTTTCAAGTAGGAGCTTGGGGAGTGGATGTAGGTGCAAGGTTGGCACCAAACCAGTATAAATCTTGTTTGTTTGTGTTGAGCTTACTTGCTCTCTTTCTAAATTTTTTTATTTTCTTACATTCTTGCATCTAATTTCTATACATTGCTTAAATTACTCTCTACATATATTCTGCTCATTGTTATTTAATCCTCGTAGTTCTAAATTAACTTTAAAATTTTAAAAACCCAATTCACCCCTCCTCTTGGGTTGCATAGTTGGGCAACACTTTAGAATTCTCTTCTCATCTATCTCTTTTTATCTAAAAAAATTATAAAAATAATTAAAAATTCTTAAATTTTTTCTTAAACAAGAATATCTGATCGATGGGTGAGAATATATCCAAACTTTGCATCGAGTCTAGTAGACCTTAAGCCCCCCATGGGTGAACTTGAACATAACCTCGGGTACTGAAAGACCTTTATTATCTAGTTGGGTCAGCCCAACCCTCATATATCCGACTTCCACAAACTGATGTCAATTTTGAAATTAAACTTCAAATTATACACATGCTTTCCAAATTCATTGGAATCGAGGATGCATATATTTTTATGAAAAAATTTGAAGAAGTATGCGCTACGATACGGCTTCAACAGCTCACTGAGGATGCTGTAAAACTTAGGTTGATCAATTTTGCCCTTAACGATAGTGCCAAAAAGTGGTTATACAGTCTTTCTAATCAATCCATAGCATCATGGGAGGGTTTTGTTAGAGTGTTCTTAAAAAAAAATTTTCACACCATAAGACTGCCAAATTTAGTAATGAAATTAATCAGTTTTATCAATTACCCAGTGAGTCTTTTTGGAAGTACTTTGATTGTTTTAAGAATCTTTTGAGTCAATGCCCACACCATGAAATAGAAACTTGGAGGCTGTGTCAAATCATTTATGAAGGACTAGACCCAAACTTAGAACTATGCTAGAATTAATGTGTCATGGTCAATTCATGAACAAAGAACCTATAGAACCCGGGTAATTTTTAGAGGACCTAGTAGAAAAGAGCCTACAATGGGAGATTACTGGGAAACCTGATAGACACACACCTTCAAGAGGGGGTGTATATCAAGTTCAACCTTTTCTAGCTGAAGAGGCTAAATTTGCATCGTTAATCCGTAGGATAGAGGCCCTAAAACTTAAGAGACACACCTAAGTGAACCAAGTCGCAACATCCACTTGCAATGGGTGTAATACCATAGACCACACAATGGAAGGATATCCTTTCTTAATGGGTCCAGCTGAGAACGAAGTAACATAGGTGAACACAGCCTATCAAAGATCCACAAATGACCCTTACGCACCAACGTACAATTCAGGATGGAGGAACCATCCCAAATTTTTTTCATCACAAGGGTCAAATTCAAGTAGACCTGCCTTCATTCAATCCAACCCTAGATCCACTCAATCATCAAATGATCCATTAAGTTTCAGCAATGATCAAAGGCTTAACTCGCTAGAAAAGAGTTTGAAAATTCTAGCAAAATCGACTACTAACACCAACTCCACACTAAACAACTTCATGCAGACCATGGGCCAGCTTTTAACTTCCAACACCCAGGCTATTGCCCGTCTAGAGATGCAATTAGGTCAATTAGCTATGGCCGTGGGTGAAAGAGAAAAAGATAAACTATCAAGTCAACCTGAAGCTAATCTTAGGATCCAAAACAATCAAGGACTATAACAAGGAGTCTAGATCAATCAATTAAACGTAATTCACACCTTAAGATCTAGAAAATAAGTAGAAAATCATATCGATACACCTAAAAAATAAGATGACCCATTGTCTAAACCACCTCATGAGCAAGTGATCGATCAAATCGAGTTTAAGGAGCCAGAAAAGTCTAAGGAGTTAATAGAGATTAACAAACCACTCAAGCCACTTGAAGAATCCACATCAGAGATTAAGCAATTCGAGACATCACCCACTAATCCTGTAGCTCCATTTTCAAATAGACTTAGGTCCAACAGATACTCAGCCTATATGGATCAAATCTTAGAGATATTTAAACAAGTGAAAGTAAATATCCCTCTATTAGATATGATCCAACAAGTTTCCACATACGCCAAATTTCTCAAAGACCTATGCACAAAGAAGAAGACCACCAACGTTCTCAAAAAAACCTTCTTGGCGGCTAGTGTGAGCTCATATCTGTCAAGCCACATACCTGTTAAGTACAAAGATCCAGGATCTCCTACAATCTCTTGTGTCATTGGGAAAACCATCATTGACAGGGCCTTATTAGATTTAAGGGCTAGTATTAACATCTTACCTTATTCGGCCTATAAAAAATTGAAGATAGGAGAATTAAAGCCTACAAAAATTATATTATAATTGACAGATCGATCAGTGAGGGTCCCCAAAAGAGTTATGGAAGATGTGTTAATCAAGGTCAGCAATTTCATTTACCCTATGGATTTTGTGATCCTCATGATTGAACCAGTGATTAATCCAAAAGGTCACATCCCAGTAATCTTAAGAAGACCATTCTTAGCAACCACCAACGCCCTAATCAATTATCGCAATGGACTCATGAAGCTCTCATTTGGAAACATGACTATTGATCCTAATATTTTCAATCTTGAAAACAAAAGAGATCAATTCATTGATGTAAACTTGATCTAGGATGAGATCTATGAGATCATTGACCTAAGGAAAGAAGATTTTGACTATAATCTTTAGTCAGATCAAAAATTTAAAATAGCTTATGAAATTTCTCTATCTAGTAATCAGAGAATTCATCCACAATGGCAACCACCTGTCGAATCACTTGTAAGGATGAATTTTCTGAATGAACCAATTGAAGAAATTCAAGTCCAGGAGGTTAATGCCATGCTTGATTCATCTCACCCACCTTACCCACTTGAATTTGTTAATTCAATATTTGATACAGGGTAAGTGAGGTAGAATCAGTATGGTCTTACTGAAGACTTAAAACTTAGCACTTTTTTAGAGACAACCCAAAATTTTTTACTTTGTTTTAACTGATCTTTATTTTTTATAGGAATAAAGGATCGCTCTGTGTGGAAGCACCTGTCAATAAATGTGGTCTGGCTGGAGATGATAAACTTAGTGCTCTCTGAGAGGCAACCTAATTTTAGCTTTTGCTTTTATTTCTTTTGCATTTTGTTTAAGTTAATCGAGTCTTGCTTTATATCTTTTATAGAGATTTGAAGATAATATTGGCTAAGTTGGAGAAAAAATTAATTTTGAAAAGATTTCTAGATCAGGTGACATCTCTCCTTTTTCTTTATCTTTTTATGCACCTTTCATTTTTTCTACTCCATTGAGGATAATGTCAATTAAGTTGGGGGAGAGAATAATAAAATTTTTTAATTTTTTTAAGATCCTCAAGTAAGTTAGTATTTAGCATTTAAGCATCGATTACACTTAAGAATTGAGTTAAATCAAGTATTTTTAAAAGAAAATTGATGTACAGATTAGAGAGTTTGTGAGATATCGAGAGATCTAGTATTAAGAAAACTCAATAAAAAGTTAAGTTTAGAACTTAAACAATTTTTTTGAGTACTTCTAATTTTTTTTACCAGCATCAAAGAAGATTTTACTTCTTATGAACTTGTGTAGGATAACTATATATATATATATATATATATATATATATATATATATATATATATATATATATATATATATATATATATAATTTTTAAATACTTCATGCTGAGTAACTGGGCCTCTTTGCCTAAACAAGCATCGAGTTTCACGTCAAAAGGTATGAAGGGCAAAGAAGCTTTGTTGTAAAACTAGTATTAACTCGTAGTCTGTTTGATTCGAGCAAGTAGGTATGAGGGGTTGTTGCTCCTAGATTGATTTTGATGATTACAAAGCAGATTAAAGGGATACAAACAATTGAAAAAGTCCTTATGCTCTTCAAGGGCAAAATCGTAATTTTGCTAAAATCCTGATTTGATAATATCATTTGGTAGAACAAATGATTTGAAATCTATTGGTGAAAATTTCATTGTGTTTGGACTAATATTTTTGAAGTTATGAAGGTTTGAAGTGCATGAGTCGACTCATGAGTCAACTCATGGCACTATGAGCTGAATGGCACGAAAAAAATTCCCATGGCACGCTGGATTTTTTGGCTTGGCACGACCTGTGAGTCGACTCATGAGTCGACCCACAAGGCATGAGTCGACTCATGAGTCGACCCCTGCTGATTTGAACCGAAAAATTCAGAAATCAGATCTTCTGGTCTGTTGCAACAGAAGTCGACTCATGAGTCGACTCCTGAAGCATGAGTCGACTCATGAGTCGACCCCTGCGACGGGAAATGTCAGCAACGGCTATTTTTTTGCCCGTTTTAATTGCCATTTATGCTTCCTAAAAATCCTCTAACGGCTCTTTATCTGCCTAAATTGTTTTCTCTTGCTTCTAATGCTACAAAATGCTTTAAATGATGAAAGAAATTGCAGATTAAATAGCGGATCAAACGTGAAATCAAACGTAGAAAAAAAAAGAGAGGAAAAAGAGAAGAACAGAAGAGAGGATCCGAAATTTGCAAGAAAAAGCCTGAGATCAAAGAAATATCCGTAGAGAAGAAAAGAGAGGAAAAAGAGAAGAACAGAAGAGAGGATCCGAAATTTGCAAGAAAAAGCCTGAGATCAAAGAAATATCCATAGAGAAAAAGAGAGAGGATCCACAATATACCAGAGAGATTGTGAAAGAGAAAAGGAAGATCTTTCAAGGAGAGAATTCTTCACGCCTATCGTTTCAACCTTGATCTAGAGATCGTTCAAAGCTTTCAAGAGATCTTCAATCAATAATCAACCTCTTCTCAAGCGTTCAACCGTTCATTCATCTTGAGAAAATCTGAAAAAGGGGTTCTTCATTTGAGTAAAGCTTTTATTGTTATATTTGCTCATTTAAGGAGCTGTTTTTGTATTCATCTGTGCTCTAAATATTCTTACTCTTTGTGAGTTTTTGCTCTTGTTTTTGGAGAATTTCCAAAATAAGGAAAGGTTGATCCGAACCTGAAATCGGAGTGTTGTGGGTTGGCTTGTACCCGGGAAACAAGTGTTCTAGCTTGGGATAGCTAGGGTCGGAGTTTCCGACGTCCTGTATTCTAGCTTGGGATAGCTAGTGTCGGAGTTTCCGACGTTTTGTATTCGGGTTGAATACAAAGGATAGTGGATTAAAATTCCCAAGTGGGATCTTGGAGAGTGGACGTAGGTGCAAGGTTAGCACCGAACCACTATAAATCCTTGTGTTTGTGGTGTGCTTTATCGCTTTATCTTATTTATATCCTTGCAATACTGCTTTAGTTAATATTGATTTAAAGCCATTATTTTGTTCTTCATAAGTTATCTGTTGGGCTTAAAATTTTTAGAAACCCAATTCACCCTCCCTCTTGGGTTGCATAGCTGGGCAACAAGTGGTATCAGAGCCAGTGCTCTAGCCCTTCTTTGATCTAACAATCAAAGAGCCAAAGATCTATGGCAACCCATGTTGGAACTTCTCTAGCCGAGGGGCAATCAACAAACCGACCTCCACTTTTCAATGGGTCTAATTACACCTATTGGAAAGCTCGGATAAAGATTTTCATACAAGCACTCGACTATGATATGTGGAGTATCATAGTGAATGGTCCTCACACACCCACCAAGATTATAGATGGTGAGGAGTCAACCAAACCCGAGAAAGAATGGGATGAGGTTGACAAGAAATTAGCACAATTAAATGCCAAAGCTATGAATGTTCTTTATTGTGCACTAGATGCTAGTGAATTTAATCGCATTTCTACTTGTGCATCTGCTAAAGAAATATGGAATAGGTTAGAAGTCACCCATGAGGGAACAAATCAAGTAAAAGAGTCTAAAATAAACATGCTTGTACATAAATATGAATTGTTCAAAATAGAGCATGATGAGTCCATAACTGCTATGTTTACTCGTTTTACTGATATAATCAATGGTTTAAAGAGTCTTGGCAAATCTTATACTAACAGTGAACTTGTAAGGAAGATTCTCAGGTCACTGCCAAGAACTTGGGAAGCCAAGGTGACTGCCATCCAAGAAGCAAAGGACTTGAACACTCTACCTCTAGAAGAGCTTCTTGGATCCTTGATGACTCATGAACTTAGCATGATGCAACATCAAGAGGATGAAATCAAAAAGAAAAGAACCATTGCCCTCAAATCCACAACTTCACCTGATTATGAAACAGATGACTCTGAAGATGAAGATCAGGATGAGGAGATGGCTCTCATCACCCGGAAATTCAAGAAGTTTCTAAGAAAAAGGAAACAGGGGATGAGAAAGAAATTTACAAAAGGGGATCAAAGCATAGAAAAGGAGAAAGATCAAACCCCTATATGCTACGAGTGCAAGAAGCCAGGACATTTCAGATCCGAATGTCCTCAATTGAAGAAAGGTCCAAAGAAATTCAAAAAGAAGGTAATGATGGCGACCTGGAGTGCGAGTGATGACTCAAGCTCCGACGAGGAAACCTCAACCGAACAAGCCATTCTGTGCCTGATGGCACATGAAAATGAGGTAACTTCTGAATCCACTAGTGAATTTACTTTTGAAGAATTGCATGAAGCTTTCTATGATTCAATTGATGAATTAAAGAAACTAGGGAAGAAAAACAAAGAGCTGAAATTGGAAAATCAGTCCTTAGTGAAACAAGCTGAAATTCTTTCAATTGAAAAATTCACATTGATTCAAGAAAATCAAAACTTTAAGGATGAAATTAACAAACTGAAATCTATAGTAGATAAGTTCACCTTAAGTTCAAACAAGCTAAATATGATCCTTGATAATCAGAAAGCTATATATGATAAGGCTGGACTTGGTTATAAACCCCTGAAGAAACAAAAATTTTTGAAGGATATTTATGCAAATTATTCAAGCAAAAAGCCTACAAATATTACTTGTTTTAAATGTGGAAGAATAGGACATAAATCATACACATGTCTTATTAACAAATATGCAAACACAAAGAAAATATGGGTTCCAAAAGGAACCATTCTGACTAACCTGAAAGGACCCAAGAAAGCTTGGGTACCTAAGACAGAAACTTGATCTGTGCTTGCAGGTGTGTCTAGCATCCCAAGAAGGAAACAGAAAATGGTATCTTGACAGCGGATGCTCGAGACACATGACTGGTGATGAATCACAATTCATCACGCTTGATGCTAAGGATGGAGGGATGGTCACCTTTGGAGATAATGGCAAAGGAAAGATCATCGGGATAGGTAACATTGGTATCACTCCCTCCAAATACATTGAGAATGTTTTACTTGTTAAAGGTTTAAAGCATAACTTACTTAGCATTAGTCAATTCTGTGATAAAGGGTATAAAGTAAGTTTTGAATCATCTGTATGCATTGTGACGAGTCCTATTAACGATGGCATTAAATTTATAGGACATAGGCATGGCAATGTTTATATGGTAGACTTGAATGATTTAACTAAATTAGACATGCAATGCCTAGTTTCCTTAAATGCTAAAATAAATGAGACTAGTTGGCTGTGGCATCGTAGACTTGCACATATTAGCATGCATTCTCTTTCAAAATTAATCAAAAAGGATTTAGTTCTCGGTTTGCCAAAATTAAATTTTGAAAAGGATAGAATTTGTGATGCATGCCAATTAGGTAAACAAACTAGAATATCATTTAAATCCAAAAACACTATTTCAACTTCTAGACCTTTAGAGCTCTTACATATGGATTTATTTGGACCAACTAAAACCACTAGTCTAGGAGGAAAACGATATGGATTTGTAATAATTGATGATTACTCTCGTTTTACTTGGGTTTTCTTTTTAGCTCTCAAAAATGAAACTTTTCAAATTTTCACGAAATTTCATCGAAAAGTCACTAATGAAAAAGGGTTTTCAATTCAAAATATTAGAAGTGATCATGGAACAGAATTTGAAAATCATGACTTTGAAAATTTTTGTGATGAAAATGGAATTGGCCACAACTTCTCTGCTCCTAGGACACCCCAACAAAATGGGGTAGTTGAAAGGAAAAATAGAACCTTAGAAGAAATGGCCCGTACCATGCTCTGTGAAAGCAACCTTCCAAAATATTTTTGGGCGGAAGCTATTAACACAGCATGTTATATTTTAAATCGTGCTTTAATAAGACAATTTTTAAAGAAAACCCCCTATGAACTTTGGAAAGGAAGAAAACCAAATATTGCCTATTTTCATGTTTTTGGTTGCCGATGTTTTGTATTAAATAATGGCAAAGAAAAACTTGGTAAATTTGATGCAAAATCAGATGAAGCAATCCTTCTAGGCTACTCCTCCACTAGTAAAGCATTTAGAGTGTTCAACAAAAGAACCTTAGTAGTTGAGGAGTCCATACATGTTGTCTTTGATGAATCTAACGATCTTCCTTCAAGGAAGAATAAGGGTGTTGATGATGCAGATCCACTAATAGAAGGTATGAAGGAGATCACTCTAAAAGATTCAGCAACTCCAGAAGACAAGGATCAAGAAGATGAACAAAATGAGAAAGGTGAAGAAATTCAAGAACAACCTCAAGGTACAAATGACTTACCCAAGGAATGGAGGTATGTTCACAACCACCCTAAGGAATTAATTATCGGAGATCCTATGCATGGGGTAAAAACACGTTCTTCACTTAGAGATGAACTTAATCATTGTGCTTTTGTATTCAACTTGAACCTAAAACTTTTGAAGAAGCTGAAAATGATCATAACTGGATTAATGCTATGCAAGAAGAACTCAGTCAATTTGAAAGAAATAATGTTTGGACCTTAGTGAAAAGACCTAAAGATTATTCAACAATTGGCACAAAATGGGTCTTTAGAAACAAATTAGATGAGCATGGAAATGTAATTAGAAATAAAGCAAGACTGGTTGCTAAGGGATATAATCAAGAAGAAGGAATTGATTTTGATGAAACCTTTGCACCTGTTGCTAGATTAGAAGCCATTAGACTTCTACTTGCTTATGCTTGCTTTATGAAATTCAAACTATTTCAAATGGATGTTAAAAGTGCATTTTTAAATGGATATATTTCTGAAGAAGTATATGTAGAACAACCCCCTGGATTTGAAAATCATGCTTTTCCCAATCATGTCTTTAGATTAAATAAAGCTTTATATGGTCTAAAACAAGCACCTAGAGCATGGTATGAAAGGCTAAGCAAATTTCTACTAAATAATGGTTTCTCAAGAGGCAATGTGGATACAACTCTATTTATTAAAAGAAACCAAAATGATATGCTAATTATACAAATTTATGTTGATGACATAATTTTTGGGTCTACTAATGAATCCCTTTGTCAAGACTTTGCTAAGCTTATGCAGGGAGAGTTCGAGATGAGCATGATGGGAGAACTCACCTTCTTCCTCGGACTCCAAATCAAACAATCAAAAGAGGGAATCTCCATCACCCAAAGCAAGTACACCAAGGAACTACTCAAAAGATTTGGAATGGAGAACTGCAAACCAATTGGCACACCAATGAGTCCCTCATGTAAGCTTGACAAGGATGATGAAGGTAAAAGCGTAGACTTAAAATACTATAGAGGTATGATTGGCTCATTATTATATTTAACTGCAAGTAGGCCTGATATCATGTTTAGTGTTTGCTTATGTGCAAGATATCAATCTAATCCTAAGGAATCTCATTTGAATGCTGTTAAAAGAATCCTTAGATACTTAAATGGTACACAAACTATAGGGTTATGGTACTCTAAGGACTCACAAATTAATTTGTTAGGATATTCTGATGCTGATTTTGTGGATGTAAATTAGATAGAAAAAGCACAAGTGGAACTTGCCAATTTCTTGGAGTTAACCTAATCTCATGGTTTAGCAAGAAACAAAATTCGGTAGCACTGTCTACGGCTGAGGCCGAATACATTGCAGCCGGAAGTTGTTGTGCTCAAATCTTGTGGATTAAGCAACAACTCGAAGATTTTGGAATCAAACTTAATGAAACACCAATAAAATGTGATAATACAAGTGCTATAAATCTATCTAAAAATCCAATACAACACTCAAGATCTAAACATATTGAGATAAGACATCATTTTATAAGAGAACATGTTCAAAACAAAAATATAATTCTTGAATATGTTTGCACTGAAAATCAATTAGCTGATATCTTTACAAAGGCCCTTAGTGAGGAAAGATTCTGTGAAATTAGGAGAAATCTAGGAATTCTAGATCCATTTGTCTGAAATTTCTCAATTTCCAAAGAATAGATGTCAAAATCTCTTAGAGCTCAATTTTCAACATCTATCCTAGTTCCAAAAGCTCAGGTTTATCACTCTAAAAACTTATCATTGAGCAAAATTCTTTCTCCCAAAATTTTGAATTTTTCTGGAATTTATTTGCATTTTTCCTGATTTTCTGAACTTCATGAGTCGACCCCCATGAGTCGACTCAATGGCAAACTTGTAAATCCCACCAACTTCCATCGGGTTCATTGTTTTTAAAACGGGAAACCTGTTTATGAGACGACTCATCTTCTCGTCGTCTTCCTTCCGAAAGCCGTCCTCTCCAAACTTCTGTTTTGCTCCAAATTCAAAGATTAATTTCGAGGCAATTCTCCCTCCTTCTCTCCACCAAAAATCGCCTCCTTGAAAAAGATTTTTCTGTGCATTCTCGCAGTGTTTGGCGCGGGTGGAACGTGCCCTAGAACTTCACCGTTCATTCAAAATCCACTTCTTTTTTCCACCAAAATTCTTCTTTACTCTTTAGTGATCCCTCCTCCACTGAATTCAAGTCTTCTTGTCTGCTACCTTATTGGATATGGCTCCAAAGATGAAACTTCCCCAAAGAAGGAAATCAATCCGAGAGCCTGAGGAAATTGTCCGAAAGAAAAGGCATGCTCAGTCTTCCACTGTTCCCAATCCAGTTTCAGTACCTGCTCAAGGTCCCTCTCAACCCTCCATAAGCCCCAATGTAAATCTTCTTTCTGATAGAAAAGTAGAAACCGGGAAAAATATAGATTTTCGGTTCTTTGAGAAAGAAGGCTTTACTTTTGCTACCAAGATCAAAAATCAAGGATGGGAACTTTATTGCTCTCTTAAGGAAGTCACCTATGTTGATCTAGTCAGAGAGTTCTACCAGAACCTAAATTATGGAAACGGATCTGTGACTTCAACTGTAAAGGGGATTGACATCTGTTTGGATTCTAGGATATTGGGAGAGATACTTCAGTTGCCTAGTGAAGGATACTCATATATGGAACTCCCAATTAAAGAAGAAGGGATCAGAATTATCTTAGGAGAAGATTTTTCAGGAAGTTTAAACAGATTGGAAGCAAAGCTACTGTCCATTGAGATGAGGGTCCTGCATCAGATTGTGACAAAACTATTCTTTCCTAGGAGTGGTAGACATGACTTACTATCTGGCAGAGATGTATGTGTCATGTTTCATATCATCACTCAGACCCCCTTAAACCTCCCTACACTTATGATAGAGGCCATGAGAGAAACTTTGAACAGATCCAAGGCACACTTGCCTTATGGTATGGCCCTTACTAGAGTTTTTAGGAGGTTTGGAGTTAGCTGTGAAGGGGAGACACCTACCAAGCTCTCACATGTGGACACTTTCAACCAACACAGCCTGCACCGAATGGGAATTACAAAGACTGTTGGTGGTTGGATCAAGGGCTCTGAAGAAAGAGCTGAGGAGAGAGCTGAGGAAAGAGCTGAAGACAGAACTGAAGGCAGAGTAGAAGAAGAAGGTCCAACTTCTCCTGTACATGATTTCAGGGCAGCTTCACCAGATACCCAGTTCATTCATGATACTGAGGCTGGCCCTTCTGAGTTTACTAGGATGCCCACACCAGTGTATCAGCCAGAGAGCAGAGCACCTCATTCAGAGTTCAGACTGGCTGACGATCAGATCGAGCATATATCTCAGCGTGTGGCTTCTTTGTTGTCTAGCCAGTGGAGTAGTACTTCTTTTGCACCTGGAGCTACTTCTTCTGATCAGACCATTACTCCCCACATCTCCACTATATTTCAGATGATTTCAGATCAGTCCGTCAGGATACAGCAGCTTGAGGATACTGTCTGGAGACTTACTGGCAGAGTTCTTGACTTGCAGGGGCAAGTCCTTGCATTGGCCCATCCCCAGCCACAGGAGTCTACTATTGAGGTCACAGACCTCACTGCAGAGGCTGGAAGGCTCAGAGGAGCATTAGAAAGTGGATATGAGCTACTGAGGAAAGAGATCAGAGGATCGAATGAGCATGCTACCACCCAGTTCACTGCTCTACTTCAATCTGTTTCCAGAGCACTGAACGTACTTGATTCTATCAGACTCATGGTATCAGCCCTAGTATCTCAGCGTTCTCAGCCACCCAGTTCATCTCGTTCTCCTGCTCGTGGCAGAGGCAGACGGGGTAGAGGACGCACTTCTGATCCATCATCTCCTCACCCTATATCTGATGACTCCGATCCATGATTTGTCTTGATCATTGACTTATCTTGATCTTTACTAGGTTCTAGGAGTTAGTATCTTGTTCTAGGATCTATACCTTGGGGCCATGTATTGACATTTAGCTGGTTGAATTTATGTATTGAAACAATTATGATATTAATGGAATCATCTTTCTACCTCTTTGTAATGATTATATTTTGGTTATATTTCAATCTCCGATACATCTGTTGAAATATTATCTTCTCCTTATTGTTGTTTGCTATTGATAATTGCTATATTAAGGGGGAGCAAACATCTGTGAAAAACTCTAAAGAGGAAGAAATTAAAGAATATTTTCAGAAAAGGAAAAGAAAGAGTTAACTATGTTTGATGATGTCAAAAAGGGGGAGAAATTAAAATTAAACAAAAATTGAAATTAGACAAAAAGCAAAACCCTAAATTATGAGAAAAAGGGGAGAAATTAAATTAAAACAATATTAAAAAAAATTAAATAAATATTGGAGAAATTAGACAAAAACAAGGATTGAAAGATTAAACAAAACTTTGAGAAATTTTGGTATCGAAATTTGGTATCAGACAGAGAAATTTGGTATCAGACAGAACTTTAATCCATCAAAAGCAAAATCATGAGTACAATGCAAATAAGTATTTTTTATATATATGCTCTGATATTCAAACTTGCTTTTGAAATTTTACTCACCTTGAGACATCAATAAGAAATTTGTTTTACTCTGATTCATCCTACAATTTCTTTCAACTTGATCTGATACATGATAACATTTGATCCGATACAGTGTGAAGGTTTCTCTAAAATATTATAACATTTGCTCTAATACTGTATGAAATTTTCTCTGATACATTAAAATTTTCTTGCTCTGATACATTATAAAATCTTTTCTGATATCATTGTAAAATTATTTTTGCTCTGATACATAGAAAAGTTATTTATCTTCTCTTGCTCTGAAATATCTTGAACTCAAAATGATCTAATACCCTTTTCAAATCTTTAAGAAAATGGACAAACTATTTTTGCATTTATATTACATGCCAAAAGAATCATACTCTTTTCAAGCATATACACCCATAATGGATTCTTTTGAAATTAATGCTTTAACATAAATATTTTTGTTCATATGTTTTGTCATCATCAAAAAGGGGGAGATTGTTGCTCCTAGATTGATTTTGATGATTACAAAGCAGATTAAGGGATACAAACAATTGAAAAAGTCCTTATGCTCTTCAAGGGCAAAATCGTAATTTTGCTAAAATCCTGATTTGATAATATCATTTGGTAGAACAAATGATTTGAAATCTATTGGTGAAAATTTCATTGTGTTTGGACTAATTTTTTTGAAGTTATGAAGGTTTGAAGTGCATGAGTCGACTCATGAGTCAACTCATGGCACTATGAGCTGAATGGCACGAAAAAATTCCCATGGCACGCTGGATTTTTTGGCTTGGCACGACCTGTGAGTCGACTCATGAGTCGACCCACAAGGCATGAGTCGACTCATGAGTCGACCCCTGCTGATTTGAACCGAAAAATTCAGAAATCAGATCTTCTGGTCTGTTGCAACAGAAGTCGACTCATGAGTCGACTCCTGAAGCATGAGTCGACTCATGAGTCGACCCCTGCGACGGGAAATGTCAGCAACGGCTATTTTTTTGCCCGTTTTAATTGCCATTTATGCTTCCTAAAAATCTCTAACGGCTCTTTATCTGCCTAAATTGTTTTCTCTTGCTTCTAATGCTACAAAATGCTTTAAATGATGAAAGAAATTGCAGATTAAATAGCGGATCAAACGTGAAATCAAACGTAGAAAAAAAAGAGAGGAAAAAGGAAGAAGAGAGAGGATCCGAAATTTGCAAGAAAAAGCCTGAGATCAAGAAATCCGTAGAGAAAAAGAGAGGAAAAAGAAGAACAGAAGAGAGATCCGGCCTGAGATCAAAGAAATATCCATAGAGAAAAAAGAGA
>NC_026001.2:75216940-75260316 GCF_000442705.2 Elaeis guineensis | reverse complement strand
CCCTCAAAGCACTTCATATTGATTTTGAATTTATTCTACATAAGAAGATAATTAGTTTCAAGAAATTAGCATACCCTCATATAAATTTTGCAATTGAAAGATACTATTAGAAAGTGCCTTCTTGAATGAAAAACTGGATTCTGAAATATGTGCTATTACTTTAGATAATTACTCCACAAATGATGCCATAATTACAAGGGTTTAAGATCATTTGTGTTATGAAATATTATTTGATGGGGAGTATAGTCATATTAGATATTGTGCATATATATTAAATATTATGGTTCAGGATGGGATGAAAATAATTCATAAATCTATTGAATGTATAAGAGAGATTATTAGATATGTGTCCGCAACCCAATCTTGAATGCAAAGATTTAATAAAATTATGCAACAATGAGACTTTCTACTACCAAAGGGCTCACTTTGGGTGTTGCTATAAGAGGATTTCACTTATGAAATGTTAAATAATGCAATTAGTTATAAAAATATTTTTATTGTATATGCGACCAGACATTAATGTATGCATCCAGTAATGATGAATGAAAATAGACTGATGTGATTCTTAAATTCTTAGAAGGCTTTTCAGATGCCACTAAAATATTTTTCTGATTACAAGTGTCCCACATGTAATTTGTACCTAAAAGAAGTTTAGGGAATTAGGGCTTTGTTGATGGATGGGAGTGTTGATACTAATGATACACCAAAGCAATTGATAAATGAGATGCAAAAGAAGTTCTAAATATTGGTCTCAATGCAATATAATTTATTATTAATTGCTTTTATTTTGGATTGCAGGTCAAAGTTAATATTTATAGAGTTTTGATATCAAATGATATTTGATGTGGAGAAGAGTAAGAAGAAAATGGATGATATTCGTGCTTGTCTTTATAAATTTTATGACAAATAAGTACAGCCTTCTATAGGTTCAAGTGAGCTAATATCTAATTTTGATCAACAAAGTGATATGAGTTTACTTTTTTCTTCAACTTTAGTAACATAAAATTTGGCATAGATTTCATCTAGTTTAGAAGTCAAATTTTTGCAAAAAAAAAACAAAGAGATTAGAGCTACATAATTATTTGGATGATGATGTGCTTTCTTATTTGAATGACAAGTAGTTTGATATCTTGGCATGGTGAAAAAGTAGTGTAGTAGTCTATATACGAATAAGTGATGGAGCTATTTAGTCGGTTGGCTACATCAAACCAGAAGTCATCTCTTCCCCCAGGCTTCTTGGAGCTAGGCCAAAACTCATCCACATCTCTTGTGCTAAAAATAGTCTTTCTATTCTAGTCTCTACTATTTTATCAGAATCAGCATTCAGGATTGGTGGTAGAGTTAAGGATTGATATTGAGTTCATTGAGCCCACCTATTATCAAGGCCTTAGTTTGTACTCAAGATTGGCTTTGTGAAGAATATGATGAAGGTATACATTTTTAAATTTATGTAATATTTTTTAGTTGCTTATAGTACTTATATTTCAAAGATTTATAATTGATATATGTATTAACAGTTATAAATTGCATGAGTATTTTAAACTTGAATGTGGATGATAGCACCCCAAGGCATGCCATGCAGTAAATTTGGGATGTAGATATAATGTTAAGTAACCATCTTTATAATTTTTTTGTATCTATATCAAGATACAAGTTTCCATATTTAAATTTTTATTTTCTAATTATTTAGTTTATTTTAAATATAGGTATTCATGATAATGGATGAATGAAGATGGAGGAAAAGGATTTATCAAAAAATATTTTATTTAGCTATTCCATTATACTTTGTTTTTATTAACTTTTGGATGGATTCATTGGATAATTTTGGAATTTTTCCTTTATATTTTTCAATGTAATAGCATGATTATCCATTGGTAGCTTCATGAACTTTAATGATACTTTTATTAAGTTATCTACTGGAATGAGGTTAGCTTTTAAGAAGATGTTACCCAGCTAAACAACCCAAGAGAGGAGGAGGTGAATTGAGTTTTCAAAGGTTTAAATAAAATATGTGCAATTTTTCAAATAAATTAAGGGAGATGCAATGAATGCAAGCAAATAGAGAAACATAATCAAAGATAATAATGCACACACACAAATATGAAAGATTTTATAGTAGTTCATTGCACATCAAGCATTTATGTACACTCCTCAAGCTCCACTTAGAAATTTTTACTATAATCTCCTGATTACAATATGATTATTTTAGTTGGACTCACAATCCAATCCAGTTGATTTTTCAAAATCACCAGCAACAATCTTTATAAGCCTTTTTCTTTAGGCTCACAATCTAATTTTCAGGTTTGGATTAAAACTCTTCCTCAAGTTTCAGGCCCTTTGAAACTTGTTACAGTAAATTTCAATAAATAAAAATTTTACGACACAAAAAGCTCCTTAATAAGCCGATGGAAGTCATTGATGCTTGCTTGGATGCTTTGCATGAGATTGCACACACTCTTCTTCTTGATTGCCTTTAGAAAATTTAAAAAATTTTGAATGTAGAGTTGAAGAACACTCTTGAATGCACTCAATGCTAAATATAGGCTTCTTTTTCTTTGGATAGACTTTCTATTATTCACTAGGGTTTCTCTTAATTTTCAAACAAACCCTAGGCCTTATATAGTTGTTTGATTTGAAAACTAGTTGTTTTTGCCTATTGGAGATGGAATCTAGCTATTGTAACAACTTTTGAACGTTTGTGCAACTTCATCTAAATAGTTTGTTATGGCTATCAAAAGCTCAAGAGTCGACTCGTAGAGCTCAAGAGTTGACTTGTGAAGGCCAAGAGTCTACTCATATAGACTAAAAGTCAACTCACCTTCAAATCTTCAAAAATTAGTATTCTGTCTTCTCTGAGAGAGTCGGCTCACCAAAGTGAAGAGTCAACTTGCAAAATCTAAGAGTCAACTTTTAGGATCCAAAAGTTAGCTCTTGTAGGATGTGCTAGAAATCAAGTCTCTATCTCTCTGAGGGTTTTGACTCATAGGTTCCAAGAATTGACTCGTAAAGCATACCAGACTTGTGTGCTAGTCTCAATTTGTGCTAAAGTCAACTCATCCAAAGTAAGGAGTCGACTTGCCGTTCTTAAGTTGATTTTTCTCAATGAATTCATCTCCAACCTTAATTTTTAAGGCTCAAAAATATTCTAAATGACTTCAAAGCTTACCAAAAGTGTTAGCATCCTATAAAAATATTCTCAACCAAGCTTCAAAAATATTAGTTTTTTTTTATACTTCAATATTGTATAATCATCACAATCATTCTTTGGATCAACAGTCTACCCCATTTGATGATGACAAAACATTGAGCATAAAGATAAAAAAATAACCAAATGAGTTGCTCAAGAAATTATAATATGTAGCACCTTAAATTCAAATGCATCATAAGAGTATCATAAAGATAAGAAATTCAATGATTTGTACTTGAAGGATAAGAGATTTCATAACTTTTCAAAAATTTAAATAAATTCATCTCCCTTAATAATTCCTTTAACAATTTTATCTTCTTTATTATATGATGTTTGGACATCATTTTTCTCTCCCCCTTAATGTAATATTGGAAGCTTTTAGCTACTCTCCCTTAATTCAATATCTCTTGTTTTAGATGCTCAACTTCTTTTCTCTCTTTCTTTTTCTTTCCTTTTGTTCTCATCCTTTTCTTTTTTCTCTCCCTGATTTTGTCATCAACAAAATAGAGTCAAACAAAGATAAGCAATAGGAGAATAAAAACACCAATGATAAAATATGAGTGATTGCATTGCATAAATATTGCATTACAAAATTGTTATTGCTTTACAAATAGTTGCACTGAACAATACACCAAGATATATCAGAAGCATTTAAATAACTGACAAAACAAGCAAGATAGCTGAGTAGCCCAAGCATCCTACTCATCACCAAAGGGAACCTCAATGTGAGTCGAGGAATATGCTCTAGATGAAGAGGGGTCTGCTCTCCTACTTTGGATCCTTGCAGAGGGTCCTAAGCCAAAATAAGAAAAACCTACCTCTAATCTAGTAACTAGTGATCTGGAAGTAGTCTGAGGCTGAGAGGATGAAGGCTGACTAGAAGAGTGAGATCTAGGGGGTGAGGTGTGAGAGTAACCAAAGACTCCAGCTATTGAAGAGAAAGCAATAAAGGTCTCCAGCTGGTCCTCCAAATGTCGCATAATAGCAAACAAAGTGTCAATACCACCTTGTTAAGAGAAGATCATGGAGTTAATCCTACCTCGCAGATGTGCCGCCTCCTATGCCAAATCTAATACCATAGTAGGGTCATCTGATCTCTAGCTCTGTGATCACTCTAAAATCTAAACCCAATAATGATTTGCCTCAACTCCTATTTGAGCTCATCATAATGGGTCTGTAGGTCCTACCAGATGTCATCATGCTGACATTATAAGTCCTAACTGATCCCTAAAAGGAGTGTCCAACCTTTTAAGAATATGCTCATCTGACACCACTAAACTATGCTACTCTGGTGCTCAAGGTGTAGGAGGGGAAGCTAGTGAAGCTACCACTGCTGCTGTCGGTGATGATAGAGTCTAGGGCTCTCTCTTATCCTAAGGCTTACTAGGTCCAACCTCATCATCATCATCTCTAACTGGCTCCTACCCAGACCCCTTGCACACCCAGCTATTGGGTTTCATTAGGTGTCATGCATGTAGATTTTTTTAAAATTATTTTGAAAAATATAGCAAAAGATAGATTAAAACTACTTTTAGTCTATGCATGCAGAGATCTAATTTTATACCTACAGATCTAGTTCATGTGATGAAAATAATATGAGGAGCATACATGAGATTTCAAAATCAAAAATAAAAATTGGTGATCAAATCACCTACCTGAATTGCAAAATCCTTCTTCAGTTCTAGCTAGATCTGAGGATGTCTGTAGGTTTCATTGAAATTCACACAGGTATCCACATAGGGCTGAAGCAGATCAAAAGTGTCGGAAATCACTGAGGTGTTAGCTCTCTTTCATATCTTTACTTTATTGGTTTGGATCTGATCTTCTTCTTTGATCGTTATAGAAGAGGATCTGAGGATCTACGTGCGAACTACCATCATGCAGCATTAGAGGAACGTAGAAAGGCAATGAAGAACTCCTCCTTCCCTTTTTCTCTCCTTTTCCAATCTCTTCCTCACTGATCTCTCTTTATGTGGCTGACTAGAAGGGGGGGTTTTGCGCATGTAGATGATGGAAGGAGAGGGTGCGGCACAAATGAATTAGTGATATAATTTGTGATGTGTTGATTACTACACCCAAAAATCCCACCCTTTTATAGATATGATCAAGGGAATCAGATACAGTTCAACTAAATTTAAACTCTTATTAGATAAGAAGTTCAAATTTAGATTGAATTAATCCAATCCCATGTGGCAAGAAGAGAGAGAAGCCTAGGGAAGAGGTTGGCACCCTCTCTCCCTTTTTGCACACGCCAAAGGGATGCACACCCCTCCTTTCTACCATGAGAGAGGAGAGAGAGTCTCAATAAAGTTGAGACTCTGGCATCTTTATTCAATCAGACTCGATCTGGGCTCAATCTAAGTTAGATTTGAATCTGATTCGAATATGATTCGAGCCTAATTTGTTCTAAACTCAGTCTCAATCCAATTAGGACTCAAATCTAAAATCTAAATATCCAATTAGACTCATATAAGTCAAGCCTAAATAAATTAAATCTAATTTAATTATTTAGAACTTGATCTCCAACTTGATCCATCAAATTGGATTGAACAACAATTGTGATTAGGTCCTTTTTGCTAACTATTAGCTGATCCTATACTTGTAATTTTTATAAATTGATCCAAATCATCAATCATATTGATAATTTGATCTCAATCATCAATCACATGGATAATTTGATTATGATCCAACCATTTGATCTGATCAAAATTCTTTTGTGTGTGATCCCATAGGTTTTGTTCTATCTGATAATGAGACATATCATGATCTCCATCATAGTATCATTGTTGCTCAGAGGTAGCAACCTAAGAGGGAAGGTAAATTGGGTTCTAAATTTCTTTATCAAATTGAAATCTAAACAGTTATGTGCTCTAATTTTAGTGAGTTTAAGTGATTGTGAAGTGACTACAATATGCAATAGCGAAAACTAAGTGTAATTAAAGCTATGCAAGAATTAAAATAGTGCAAAGCAACAAACTAAAGCAAGTAAAGCAGAGCACAACTACACAAAATTTTTATAGTGGTTTGGAGCAACCGCTCCAACATCCACTCCCCAAGGGTCCCTTGAGAATTTCACTATAATCCCTTTGATTATGGTGCATTTGTTTTATCCAAAATCACAAGCAAATCCAGTTAATTTTTCAAGATTACCAACCAAAATCTTACACTGTTAGTTTTTCGGGATCACTAATAATCTAGTAGGTTTTAACCCAGATGCACCAACCAAAACCTTTACAATGTCTAATTACGGGCTTGGACCAGCATATCTCCAAGTTTCTTCCCCCCAAAAAAAAATTTGTAAAGAAAAAAGATACAAATGAAGGTAAATTCAACTCAAAACAAAAATAAAATGAACTCTTTTTGAAGCGTGAAGAGAAAGCTGTATAGTTTGCTCTTGAAGCTTTGTCTTCTCTTCTTTGAAGGCTGAAAGGATGCTTGAAAGATTGTGGATGATGCCTCTTGAAAGCTCTCTGATTTTGAAGCTCACGCTCCTCTCTTTTCTCTTTCTTTTGAATTTACAATGAAGCTCACACTTTTGAATAATTTTTCTTTGATATTCCACTTGTCTCTCTTTTCTTTTGATTCTCCACCTTTAAATAAGTTGGCTGAAGATGGAGATTAGACCATTGGAGGGATTGAACTAATCATTGGAGTGAAAATCAGTCCATTGGAGAAGTACAGAAAACCAGCCATTGGAGCCTATCTTGAGCTTGGGGTCGACTCCTTTTCCAATGGGGTTGACTCCAATTGCCTTCGAGTTGACTCAAATTGATCTCAAGTCGGCTTGATCACAGAGTCTAAAAATCAACTTTCTATTTCTCTAAGAGAGCCGGCTCGAATTTTCTTCAAGTCGGTCCAGATTTTCTTTGAATCGGCTCGGCTACGTGCTAGTACTATCCAACATGCCAGAGTCGACTCCAATCTTCATGAGGTCGACTCCAATTCTCCTGAAACTTGAAATTACTTATTTTAATGCCTGTTTTAGTGATAAGTTTGAAACTTAAAAATTCTTCTTTAAAATCCTTGACTTAGTGAATCTTGATGAGATCTTTCTTATGGATTGTTTCTTTAATTATAACATCTAAAAAGACCTACAACCACTCTTGAAACACAAGATTAGATACATAATATACTTAAATTTTGGTGATCATCAAAATCAATAATATACTTAAATTTTGGTGATCCTCCTTTTGGATGATGGCAAAACTTTTGAGTATATGCTAAAGAAATAAATAATATATTTTAAAAAAGAGAAATAATGTATCATGAAGTAATTACTTAAGCACAAAAATACATACTTCAAGGAGATTTTTAACAAGCCTTCAATTTATTGTACATCATTAGTTTATTATATATTATTGCATATACTCATATCAAAATAATAGCTAAATTCAAATCAATGAGTATCAAGACTTCAAGCATCAAAACTTTGAGTTTTTTAAGCATCAATCCTTCAAGCATATACTCAATATGCTTCTCTCTCTTTTTGACAACATCAAAAAGATCATGAGAAGGATCAAGAAAAATCATCAAATCAATTGAAATTCAAAAAAAAATATCAAATTCAAAAAAAATTTAATTTTAAAAACATATGAATTTCAACTTTATGGGATATTTAATACCAAAATAAGTATGTTTGATACCAAATTCATATTGATACCACTCTCCCCCATTCTAAATGGATTAAATTTAGATTTTTCAAATCGATATTGAGGAATAGAGTGTTTCAAGACATTTGAGCATATTTGATACCAAATTAGGTATGTCCAATGTCAAATTCACATCGATATCAATTTAGATTTTTAAAAGATGGAGTTTTTTAAGTAAAATATATCATAATTTTTTTGATATCAATTTTAATATTTGTTCTTTTCTTTTCTCAAGAGATTTTAGTTAATTAAACTTTAAAAAGGTATGTATCAAAAATGTATCAAAGATAGTATCATTAAAAATAATTTTAGTCAAGTGAGCTAAAAATAATTTTATAAGGATCTTACATTGTACATTAAAAATTTTAGAAATTTATTTTTAAGAGTAAGAATGAGTTTTCAATTCAATTCAACTCCAAAAATGTCAAGAATGTTCATGCAAATCAATTTATGAAATCAGCATATTAACGATTTCACTTTAAGCAAGGTTCAATATTGGGGAATAATTTATTTGTCTGATACTATTTTAAATCAACAACACTTTAAATTGAGTAAATTAAATTGAATAAACATATGAAAGCATAAATTGAGAAGACTATAAGGCATTTGATGGAAAGTTTAAAATCAATACAATAAAGCTCAAACTAAGATAATTGATTGAGAATTTAAGATCAAAAATTTATTAATATTTTCAATCAAATTAAATTAGTTAACTTTCAGCCAGTGTCTCTCCTCTAAAAACCTTATTATATGATATTTTCTCCCCCTCAATTTTATAATTGTTACTGAATAAGTTTTAACATTCGAGCTTTTTCTCTCTCTTTTTGTTTTACATTAAGCATCGAGTAGATTCTTAAATTTAGTTTCAAAATTATCTTAAACTTGATAGATCCCAAAGAGAGAGAACTTTTCAAAATTGAGCATGTTGAGTAGATGATTCAAAGCAAGACATATAACATATTTAATTTTGTAAAAAGTATTTCTTTTTCTTCTAAAGAAGTATTAAGCAATTTGATTTATACAGGTATCAATCTTTAGAATATATCTCATAGGTATAATGTCAAGGTTATACAAAATATATTTGAGATAGAGCAATCTTTTTATTTTGCCAAAAGGTTTGAGCAATTGAATATAGAACAATATATGATACCAATTATGAAAATATGATACCCATAATCCATCTGATACCAATTATGAAAATATGATACCAATTATGAAAATAATCTTCTTTATGCTATTAATCCTAAAAACCAATCCAAATGGTAACTTTTTTGAAAAAAATTTTGATACCAAATGAAATAAAATTTAGTTCAAATCAAAGTTTTCTTAAAGGTTTAATGCCACTTAAAGATCAAAGAAAAAGATTTAGATTCATTACTTGAACAAAACAAAGATTCATATTTTCAAATTCAGTTTGATATAAATTATGAAAAGCATTTATAAAAAAATGATCAATTGATGCAAAATGTTTCTGATATTAGTTAATTATCAAAATGCTGATACGATTAAATCATGTAAAGTGTGAATGCTGAAATCAAGTACAAATGATTTTTCATAAACAAATCAAAACAATAGAGGTGTACAAATAAATCAATAATTTATATTTTCATTAAGTTCCAAAGTAATTTCTCCTTTAAGTTCTACTAATGTTAGCTCTCCTTTTTTTTAGAGTTAGTACCAAATGATTCACTTAACTTGATTCTCCTCTTAATTCTTCCAAACTGTGCATATTTAATTAATTTCAAAGGTATTTATATAAGATGATGTATACATGTAGAACAACCAAAAATTGGATTGCTAGAAAAACTATGATTCTACAATGAAGGTCCTAGCATCCTAACAAAATGATCTAGAGGCTCTAAGATGATGGACCAAGCTGGGAAGGGGATGGTGATCTGGTGGCTCTGGATGATTGGTCCGAAGAGTCTATTTCTACTGAAGCAAGCCTCTGAAATTTCTCTCTCATCAAGGTGAAGGTCTCTAATGCTAATTGCTAAAACTCTGCTTTGACCTTACTGATGACTCAAGAGGAGATCCTCTCAACCAGTGCATCCTCATCCAATCTGAGATATAATTTATCTAAACCTTGTGGATGGTCTAACTGTGCCTCTACAGCCTAAACGATTGGTTTCTCAGCACGAGTATTAGTCAGTGGAACTGCAGCTGGAGCCTCATCAAAAATTGTATCCTCATCATCCCTCTGAGCATGTCTCCTGATCCAACAAGCCTTGTGTCTTTTTAAATCCATCCGTCGAAGTGAACGTTCATTGTATGTGTCAGTATATAACAATACTCGAGAGGTCCTACCATCAAAATCTACCATGTGCTCCTGAAATATGAGTGTCAATGCGATGCCATAAGGTAGAAAAGTCCTAGATCCATCGATGATGGAGATGTTCTCCGATTGCTCCTCTGCTTGGACCATCTTTCTTGCACCATGGGAGAAGATGATAGGCTAGGTCATGAAGATTCCATATGTGAGTTCTTAGCCCATTGAGCCACAGACTTTCAAGGTGCTATAGATACCAAATCATTAGAAATGGGACAAGATTTAAGTGGAGAGAGGATGCATTAGGTAGTGGAATATTTGGGGGAAGCTCTGCTTCAAAATAGAAAAGATTGAAGGAACAGGGAAAAAGAGACGAACCATTTTGACTGCTTTTTAGCCTGTGAGTCAACTTTTCTAATTTTTGAGTCAACTCCTTGAAACAGCTCAAAGGAGTCTTGAATCAAGAAAATGATATGCAATCAAATTATGGGCCAAAAATGATATTTAAATCAAATTTGAGAATCAAAAATTTTGGTCAATTAAGAGTAAGATAATTAATCAAATTGAGGATATCAAGAAAAGGGAATCTAGATAAAAACTCTATGTGTTTTGGTTTAACAAAAAATTTTTTAAATTCTTACGGGTAAACCTAAGATGCAATATAATATAATAAGCATTTGAGTTTTATGATTGAGTATCTTATCTTCAAGTATTTATTTCATGCACTTATTAGGAGAATTATGATAATTTAGCATCTTATGTGGGGGATGTCAAAACTAATAATTTTTGTGATCAAAAACATTCATAGTCAACTAAGCTTCTTTTAATTTAGATTTATCAATTACAAATTTTGATATGGAAAGTTATGCTGAATTTTACGATAAGTTCATTTTAAATTGATTCAAAACATAAAACATGGAGGAGAGCCTATTGAGTTTTAAAATCAAACCATTCAAATCATTGTAAACATCAAAATCAATCATACTAATCTTATCAAAACATGAAAAGTATTTCAAGCAAGTAAACATAATATGAAACCATATAGATAGATCATCAATAGAATCAATCAAATAATCATTGATGGTATGATGTGAGAAAAGTTTAGATTTTACCAATATCATCACCCATCCAAGTCCATTTCCAAGGCATCCATTCACAAGAATTTTATCTTTTTATTTTATTGGATCCTTAGTGTACCTGCAAAATTATTTACTAACTTTTGGTACCCAAGTTATCTTGGATCCATGGAGGTTAGAGTACATAGTTTCTTTTGGAATCTAAATTTATTTAATAGAAGTTTGGCCAATTCTTTTGATATTACATTCAAAAATTTTATGGCCAACTTTATTATATTTAAAATACTTGATTGAAGGATTTTCAATTGAAGCTTTGTTGAGCATGTTTTTGATAGATTTTTGTTTTCTTACTGAGTTATAACCAATTCTGGATTTGTCAAAAATAGCTCTTTGATTATTTAAAATGGTTTGAAGCTTTTGTGATCTAATTGTAAATTTTTCAAGTATAGACTTCAAGCTTATAGTCTCTTTCTTTAATTTGGTATTTTCATCCAAAAGAGATTTTTCAGATTTACCTTTTTCTTTAGCAAAAAATCTTAATCTATTAAGTTCTTTTTCAACTTGAGATTTTCTTCAATCATTGATTTTCATGTTGTGAAAATCTTTCTTTTTCTTTAACTAAGAATTTTTTAGATTCAACCATATTATCCCTTTCCTTAGTTAGAGTTTTAATTTTTTTCAAGAAATCTTCCTTTTCTTTGGCCAAATTTTTTATATCTTTCAAAAGATCATCTTTTTCAACCAAGATTTTATTTTTCTCTTCAGCTAAAGATTGATTAAATCTTTTAAGCTTTTTGTATTTTAGCCTTAACTTTTTATATTCATCTATTAAGTCATTAAAGGCTTCAAATAATTCATCAAAAGTAATTTCGGAAGAGTTTTCAAGGTTTACCTCATCATCATTTTGAGCCATGAGGCAAGGATTTGCAATATGTTCCTTCCTCTTTTTCATTTTTCGTTTCTTTACTTTGCTCTCCTTTAATTGATGCTTTCTTTCTTCTTTCTTTCTTCTTTTTCTTGTTCTTTTCATCCTTATGAGCCATGAGGCATAGGTTGGGGTGAGCTTTCTTTTCTTCTTGAAAGTTTAATGTTTCTCTGTGATTTGCTCCCTCATAGATTGCTTTCAATTTTTTGTAAACTTCTTTCACTGAAATGCATGAAGAAGTTAAATTAAATTCATTAATATCTAAAGAACAGTAGAGTATATTCATGGCCTTAGCATTAAGTTAGGCCATTTTTTTATTATGTTCAATCAATGCATTGGGTGTATGTGCCCCATCTATTATAATCTTTCATCTATTATAATCAATGCATTGAGGGTGTCTGCACCATCTACTATAATCTTGTGCTTGTATAAAAATTTTCATACATATTTTCCAAAATGTGTAGATTGTGCTATTAAAAAGTGGAGGTCTTGAAATTGATTGTCCTTCGGTAAATAAAAAATCACTTAAGATTGCCATGATCTTTGGCTCTAGACCACTAGGTCAATAATTAATAATAGAGCACCTACTCTACACTTATTTCCTAGAGATAGCAACCCAAGAGGGTGAGGGGGTTGAATTGGGTTCTAAAAATTTCTATGCCAAATTGAAATCTAAACAATTATGTGCTCTAATTTAAGTGAGTTTAAGTGATTGTGAAGTGACTACAATGTGCAACAGTGGAAACCAAATGTAACTAAAGCTATGCAAAAATTAAAATAGTGCAAAGCAACAAATTAAAGCAAGTAAAGTAGATATAAAAGAGCACAGCACAAACACACAAAATTTTTATAGTAGTTTGGAGTAACCCGCTCCTATGTCCACTTCTCAAGAGCCCCTTAGAAATTTCACTATAATCTCTCTAATTGTAGTGCATTTGTTTACCCAAAATTATAAACAAACTCAATTAGTTTTCTAGGATCGCCAACCAAAATCTTACATCGTTAGTTTTCTAGGATCACTAACAACCCAGTTGCTTTTAACCCAGGTGCGCCAACCAGAAAAATCTTTACAACATCCAATTATAGGCTTGAACCAGCCTATCTCCAAGTTTCTTTCTCTCAAAGAAACATGTAAAAAAATAAAGATACAAATGAAGGTAAATCCAGCTCAAAACAAAAATAAAATGAACTCTTTTTGAAGGGCAAAGAGAAGGCTGTATGGTTTGCTCTTGAAGCTTTGTCTTCTCTTTCTTGAAGGCTAAGAGGATGCTTGAAAGATTGTGGATGATGCTTCCTGAAAGCTCTCTAATTTTGAAGCTCACACTCCTCTTTTTTCTCTTTCTTTTGGATTTACAATGAAGCTCATACTTTTGAATGATTTTTCTTTGATAATCTACTTTTCTCTCTTTTCTTTTGCTTCTCTACCTATAAATAAGCTTCACATTAGTCAGAGATGAAGATTAGACCATCGGAGGGGTTGAACTAGCCGTTGGAGTATAAATCAGCCTATTAGAGAAGTGCAAAAAACTAGCCGTTGGAGCCTGTTTCGAGCTTGGGGTTGACTCCTTTTCTATTGGAGTCAACTCCAGTTGCCTTCAAGTCGGCTAGAACTAGTCTCGAGTCGGCTCAATCACAGGGTCTAAAAAATTAGTTTTTTGTTTCTCTAAGAGAGCCGGCTTAGATCTTCTTCGAGTCAGCTTAACTGCGTGCCAGCATTATCCCAATGTGCTAGAGTCGGCTCCAATCTTTCTGGGTTCGACTTCAATCCTCCTGATATTGAAAATTATGTTTCAAAGGCAATTATCAATCTGTTGACGGTTATGCTCTTATATATAAATTGTATATGAATTATATTTAATAAATATTATTTAGCTTTTTCATCACATTATGTACATCTTCTTTTTTGAACTCTTGTGTTGTGATGAAGTTCCTAGGACTATTTTAATCGATATAGGAGGATATATCATTTAGTCCTTAAACCTATTCACGATCAAATGATATGCTATTACTAGGACGATAGCGATTATCAAGTGTTGGTCATTGTGTGTCATATGGGTTAGTATCCTCATAATCAAAAAGTGTGGTGACACTGATATGGCATGCAGGTGAGATGTAGAAGTATATCTCACTAAACATGATCAAATGCAGAGCATTCTACTGTCAAGAATAGCTTACAAAGGATATGGATATAAGTGTCCCTTCGATCCGAGATTATCTAGTGACTTGCAAGTAACTCGCTGTGCTTTAGTGTTAGACTATTAGAATTTCTAATTCAGTGATAAAAAAAATTTTAGGCACAGTCAAGTACTTGCGAAGTTGGTCTGTGAGTCAAGATAAAATTGACCCCTGTAAATTATAGGAGTAAGTTCATCACTATATTTTAATTCAGTAAAACTTTGACTAGGATAATTCATGTGATAGATTTGAAAGGATAAAATATAATATGGATAACTCATTCAGGATTGACAGTTAAATCTCAGATCATCCTGAGCTTCAGATCTGTGTGTGCCATCATGTATCTCATACATTAATCAAAATTTCAGATCTTATGCATGCCTCTTATATATCACATACATAAATTAAAAATATTTTTAAAAAAATTTTAGACCTAAGCATACCATCATACATCACATATACAATTTACAAAATCAGATCTTAAATAAATTTTAGATCTAATTCAAGCATCCATATATCTCATGTATCAATAGAAATCAGATTTTGAAATTTTTTTCAAAAATTATTATTATTTTTGTACATATGAACATATGGCTCTGATACCACTGTTGGATTTTGGTACGATGCTAGTGTATGCAGATTTCAAAAATCTTTTTGAATAAGAATACAGTGTAATAATATATTGAAACTTCTTTTAATCTAAGCATGCATATATGCGATCAAAGAACCTAAAGATCTAGTATATATGCTGAAAATAATACATACTGATTTTAATCTGAAAATAAAACTATATGATCAGATCATATACCTATTCCATTTTTTCTTTCTTCATCCTTGGATTTAGAAGAAGAATAGGTTCAACTCTAGCCACACAAATATTGGGCCTCTATGGATATCCACGTGAGAACAAGAAGGATTGATCTTTTTGATTTCTTCACATGCAATTGATCAACTCTTAATCAATCTTTGGACCTCTAGATTAACTTCTTGATCAGCCTTTTCCCTTACCTTGGATCTTCCTTGATGCAGATCAGCCACCAACCAAAGAGAGGAAGAAAGAGGGGATGCCCAACTAGATTTTGGGCATAGAGAAGTGGACGCCCAACCCTTTGGGCATTGGACAAAGAGAGGGAGAGAGGGGAGGCGTGGAGACACTGAGAGGGGCTGGTTTAAGGCCTTTCTAGTTATTCCATAAGGCTAAGAAGGGGTCCCTTTAAATAGGCCTAGAATTGAAGTCCAAACTAAACTCCAATCTTTGTTTAAAGAGGATTTCTAATCTCATTAGGAGTCCTTTTAAACCCTTAGAGGGGAGGCATGGAGACACTGAGAGGGGCTGGTTTAAGGCCTTTCTAGTTATTCCATAAGGCTAAGAAGGGGTCCCTTTAAATAGGCCTAGAATTGAAGTCCAAACTAAACTCCAATCTTTGTTTAAAGAGGATTTCTAATCTCATTAGGAGTCCTTTTAAACCCTTAGACCTATTAATTAATCCTTATCTCATAAGGAAAGGAAAGGGGGTGCCAACTATTGGTGCCCACAAGGAGTCCTTATGCCACAAGGGGATGGGGCACACTGTCCCATAGCCCCATGCCCTAATCAGATTTAAGGGGGCATGGTCCCTCTAATTGATTCCCATATAATGCATCCAATTTAATCAAATCATATGGCACAATTAAGGCTTAATCCAAAGCATGTTGGCGCCCAACAATTAAGCTTTATGAACCCAATTCCAATTTCAATTTGGATTAGGTTTAATTTATGTAACTTAACTTGATCTAATCCTTATCAAATAAGAAATCCAAGTTCAAAGAGGAATTGGGTTTAACTATGTGCTAGCAAGGCTTTCTTAAACCCAATAGAATTTCTCTAAATTCTAATCTAATTAGGACTTCTCAAGTCTAATTGATCAATCCAAATTAGTTTCCTTATTTGTATGATCCATAGGTTTAATTCTATCTAGAAGTAAGATATACTATGATCTTTATCACAGTATCATTAAAATTCTTTTCAATAGGTTAGAATAATTTCACTTTAACTCAATAAGGGTCATCGATCCAGAATAATTCTAATAAGCTCTCACAATCCATCAATGACACCTAGCAATATGTATTGAAAATCTTATGAAACTGAATAACGAACCTCAAGGTATAGTTTTCATATGAACAAGTCCCTCTGTCGTGAGTCCCAACTTGATGGCAGGTCATAGATAAATCATCAAATCTCGACAGCTGTCATATGATAGACTCAATTAGCTCAAGTTCAAATAATAATTTTTATAAAAAAATTTTTCTATCAATCACACTGCTATAGCCACAGACTTATGAAAAAGTCTCTCAAATCACATAGGACCACTTCTTTCTATCCAGATCAATAGATTCCATCTAGATGCCCATCCTACTCCTACAGTGGATCAATTATCGTCAACATATACTACAAAGATTCGAATGGCTAGAGTCAATATTTCTGTATAGTCAAACTCCAACAGCCTCATCCTGAGCAATCATGACACCGCAGGTCAAAGGACTACTCATACAACTATAGCATTGAGATGATCACTGACGAACAAATAAAAATTTATATGATCTCTCTTATGATCATACTTAGTAGTAGTTGTTCTCTAACAACTATCCATACTTACCGTTCAGTGTCTCTACACTATAGACTAAAGACTCATCTATCTTGAAAAAAATAATCGGTGCATCGATCTATCTGGATCGATCATCATCCTCATGATGATACTATGATTGGAAGTAATTTAGAAATTAATTATACATGCCTCTAATTCTCAACACCTTAAGAATATATGTCGTAAGCATTAATTCTTCGAATGATTCAAGGATACATCATAGTTGAATGAAAAATAAATGCTACCCATTTATTGATCAAATCAATATTTTAAGTATAAATTTATGTTCTAGATAAATACAATGCATTAGCCATATTGACTTCTTGGACATACATCTAACAAATATTCTCAAGAGTTGAGAATTTAAGGTATGTGTCATTGGTGATTAATTTTTAAACTACTCGAGATTGATAGATCATCATAGAGATGGTGATTGCTCCAGATGATTAGTGCATGGATCACTTTCCTTTTAGGATAAACAAATCTCGAGTCTACAATATAGGGACACTGGAGCGAGAGTACAGATGGTTATTAGAGAACAAGGATACCAAACATGACTAACACAAAAAGTTACTTGGATGTTTACTCACTCGTCAGTGACTTGCTCAATGCTGCAGTAGTGTGACTAGTCCTTTGACCTATGGTGCTTCAGCTATTCACAATGGGATTGCTGTAGTTTGACTGTATGTAAACTTGATCTCCTAACCACGTGAGTCCTTACGGTGTATATTGGTTGTAGTAGGTTTATTGTAGGAATAGGATGAGCACCTATATAGGATCTATCATCCTTGGTAGATAAGAGAGTTAGTTCTATGTGATTTATGAGATCGAGTTCAAAAAATCTTAGCCAGGGTAGTGTGAATATGAAAAAGAATTTTTATAGTTTTTACATCAAAAATTTAAGTCAAATAAATTTGACATATGATAGATGATGGGGCTTGATGAGAAATCTATAACCTCCATCTTGTTGGAACTCTTGATAGAAGGATTGTATCATACGGTAACTGCACCTAGAGATTTATCTATTCTATTCTATTAAAATATCACTACAAGCTGCTAGGCATCACTAATGGATTATGAGATTTTTGAGAATTATTTTGATGATCAATAATTCTAATAGAGAGAGTTAGAATTATTTCAATCAACTGAAAGAAGTTTCGATGATATTCGTGATGGAAATCATAATATGTCTCACTACCAAACAATATGGTGTCACACACAAAAAAAAATAAGTTAAGGATTTATAATTGAGCTTGAGAAGTCTTAATCGGATTAGGATTTATGAAATCTTAAAGGATTTTGGAATACCATACTAGCACATGGTTAAACTCTAGATTCCCCATGTCATTAGGATTCCTTATTCAATAAAGATTTTATTTTTGATTTTAGCATGCATCCAGTTATTGATTGTGTCGAGAGAGTGAGAGAGGGTGCCATAAGTTTGAGTCCTCTTCAAATTAGGATTTGAGGAATTAAAAGAATTGAGATAAATCAAAAGGTTTGATTTAGTCAATGCCTTATGGGACGGGGACTTTTATTTGTTATGAGATTAGATCTCATAATTAAAACACAAACCACCTAGTCTGGAGCCCTTTTTGTGTGCCACATTCTCACACCCAAAAGGGGATTTCACATCGAATAGAGAGAGGGCACAAGGTGTTTTAGGAGTAGAAAGACTCTTGCTCCTCTTGAATCCTCACGCAACAGCCTTGACGCCATCTATATTCACATGCACCCCTTTTCCATGTTTGGCAAGTTTCTCATGCCAAAAGGACTCCCTCTTGTGCCCCTTATTCTGATTTAATAGAAAGTTTAATTTGGTTGGGACTCTTGGACACCCAAGAGCCCAAGGCATGCTAGGTCTCTGCACCTATTTAAGGGCTGCAATGTGTTGTTCCAGGTGGTAAGAAAAATCAGATAACCAGCACCTCCTCCTCTCCTCATCTCTCTCTCTTGCTGAAGGTGGGATGCCCAAAGAGTTTGGGTTGTTGAGATTAGATTTCTCTATCTTCCTTTTGCATCTGGCGATCAAGAGTTGGCACATAACAAAAGGTTGCCATCAAAATTTAGCATGCTGATTTCCTTGAGAAGGAAATTGAAATCAATTGGAGAGATTTCTTGACCTTTCCTATGTAGATATATGTAGAGACTAGATGCTTGTGTGGCTTCATAGGAATCGAGAAGACATTCACGATCATCAAATTTCGGTGAAGAACTATCCGTGCAAAGGTGAAGATCCGATCTTCCTTTTCTTAAATCATAACCTTAACAACTATGATGGATTCGAGGTTGCTTCGAGATGAGATCTCACATCATATCAATTTAAAAATATATTTTTTTGATATGTTTATGATCATAAAACTTTTAAATTCCATTGTGCAAATCAAGCCTAGTTTCTAACAGGGAGGCAGGTTACCGATCTTACCACTAGGGCCAAGGGGTTCTAGTTTGAATGAAGATGGGATCTCATATTGGGCATGAATGAGATTCAAGTCCTTCAAACCCAATTTGGATCTCATTGTATCAAAAATAAAGGGCGGAACAATATCACACCCCTCGCCCGAACCAGCAGAAGCTTCCTATGAAGAGAAAGATGCTTCGGAATACCAACCTTCACTGAGACTCCCAAAACTAGCAATGGGAAGACACAGGAAGAAAATAAGAGAAGATGGATGTGGGAAAGCAAAGAAAAACTAATCAGACCAAAGGAACAAAAAGAAAATCAAGGAAAGAGAGAAGAAAATCAACTTGTGATGGTCCAGGAGGCGACAATGGTGGATCAAAAAGGAACCACCAATGACCCGAGAAAACTGAGAGAGATGATCGAAAAGACTCTTGGAGCAAGGTCACTGATCAGAGAAGAAAAGAAAATGAAAATCTTTGGAAAAATCTAGGGTTGTGAGAAAGAAAAGATAAGAAATATGGCTCCTTTTTGTATGCACAGAAGGATAGAATGGCTCAGATATCGAATCTTGCCTAGCCATCTGATAATCGATATTTGGCACATCTCCATTGATTAGCAGGAGATGATAGTTAGCTCATTAATGATTTGCCCCAGAAATAAGGCATGCCATCCTTCGAATTCTACCAACGTTCTACTTCTTATGGTCATGATTACTTGCTAATGTGACCTTTCGTTCCACCCAAGGGCTGCAGGCACCATTTCAATGGCATGTCTTTGTTTTTTTAGGCTCTCCAGGTATTTATCTCTGAACTCTTTCAAGGTTCCTTTATTATTAACACTTTGACCAATTCAGATAAAGTGCCATGATGATCTTTCATATTATAGTTTACCATAAACTATCCATATAAACTAATCAGAGATCGCAAAATCAAATTCATAAGCAATTCTTTGTGCATGATCTTGTCGAGCCTTTCAAGCTCCTTAATGTCCTTGATTATTATCAAATAATGATCATAGACTGACTGCCCATCATGTATCAAATGTGCTGTGTGACTGATCATCTCACAATATTTGTAGATAAATCAATATGTCATAGGTAGTGAACATGTGCTCATGCATAGCACCTATCTTTATTGTTATTATCCATCCACTCATCAAGTATATCTCATTGACTATGGATTGGATGGGTTGTTAACATTAGAATAACTTGGTAGAGAACATAGCTTAATTTTCTAAAATTAAGAATAATTTTTAAGTTTGTGAGCCAATCTATGTACTCGATTTTGGTTAATCGATTGATATCTAGGATTTGAGCTAGAGGTTTGAAAGTTGACACAATGAATAGCAGAGAGAAAGATTCTAATTAGATGTTTGTACTTATTTTATAATTTATTCTAAAAATTTTTAAATATAAAAAAAAAATTTCACTATTTTATCAGATCTCCCATACTCTTCGGGTGAAGAAACGAAAACCTTAACACGATAATTAGATTTTTAGTGGGTGCTGCAGTCCCATCGATGCTGTGCATCTCACCTAACAGTTATTGGTAACACGAATGAACACTGATGCATGGACAACTCTTTCTCCAGATGCTTCTCTAAGCATGTTGCAGGTACTTGATCTCTAAGTCATATGGGCTCACCTAACAGTTATTGTCCGCACTTCTTAGTTAAGTCAGACCCACCGTTCACAAGCAGGTGCAAAGCCATCATTGGGTCCCTCACCTAACAGTTATTGGACCCAACCCCATCTTTACCCCGGAGCAACTCTTTGCTAATAAAGTGGTTGCGTGTTCCCGATACAACCGAACCATTGTGACCAATCGAAAATAATCAACACCAGTAGCACGTCCGCATATCTACAATAGTGGAAGACCTTGGACTTAATATTTGTGGAGAGATTTAGATTTAAATCTCATCTAATCAGTCATCACATGACTGATGTAATTGGCATGGGCTAAATCAAACCACCAAGCAACCATATTTGTGACTCAATCTTCCAAATTAGTCAGGTAAGCAGAGATTGGTGGGGGTCCCCCCGTTACTTTCTTTAGACATCAATAAATTGGCCAGATAAGTGAACAAAACTAATTAAATAACCACCTTTTAGTTACTTATCTTAGACACTAATTGGATAATTGATCCGAATAAGTCTGCTTAGGTGAATCAGATTCGAGTCATAGAGCCGAATTAGATCCTTAGGTTAATTGATTCTATATATGGGTGTCAATCAATTCAATCAACAACAATTGTATGATCATAAGCTCTATTGACCTCACCCTAGTCAATACTTGACTCGGTTTGATCAACTGTTAAATCGATTTAGACCCAACATGATCAAATCAGAAACCTTTTAATTTAATCCAATTACATGATCTAACTTGATCTACCCATGACCAATCTCTCATGCACAAACACTAATTGCAGATTTTTAATCAAAATTTTTAGATCTAAATTCTTTGCATGAAGAGTAAATTTTGATCTCAAAATAATTTTAGATCATGTATATAAATATGTATCATATACATAACCAAGTTCAGATCATAAAAATAAATTTCAAACCTAAACACACTTTCATATATCATATATATATATCAAAACAAATCTCGAAACTCTTTTTAAATCTAAATAACAAAACATATATCGCATATATGCTATAAAAATAAGATCTAAAAGTCTAATTTAATTAAAAATTTTAATATCATTTTAGGACAATCATACAGTATAACAAATTATGCCAGGACAACTTTATATCAGAACGACATCAAAATCTTTTAGATCTAAAATTTTTCTCTACAGATTTCAAATTTAAATCTTAATCTCATGCATATGATGTGGCTCTGATACCACTGTTGACTTTTTATGATTTCATGCACACATAATTTTTCAAAATAAGTATGCAGCAAAATTTTAAAATTTTTCAGATTAAATCTAATTTAATCTAAGCATGCATAAGATCAAATCTTCAAACCATAAACAAGATCATCATATGTGAGATAAGATTCAGATACAGAAATTAAATAGAGAAAAATAAATATAAAATATACCTAGATATGGATCAATCTTCAATGTGAACAAATGATCATGGATATCTTTCGAAGGTCCCATATAGCCGCACAAGCGTCCGACCTCTACGGATATCCATATGAGATTCTGATCTGATCAGAAGCCTTTTGATCTCACCGAGGTGCTAGCTTCCTTGCAGAGATCATATCTTGATGGTTAAAAATCTTCTTTTCTTCTAAGACACTCTTAGAGAAGAAGAAGAACATAGATAATCTTGATCTCTATGTTAGAGATCATGAGAAGAACTCTTACTTCTCTTTTCTTCCTAAAATTTATGCACCAAATCTCTACAATAGAGATGTAAAAATTTTCTCCAACTTTTAGACAAAGAGAAGAGGAGACATCCATGTCTAAACATGGACAAGAGGGAGGAGATAAGATCTTCTAACAACCAACTTTTGGTTGTTTGTAATAAAGAAGGGATAAGGACCTACTCACCTCACGCCAAGGACCATGCACGCCACCCCTTCTCCCTTTTTTCTCCATGCATGAGACCTCCCCTTTTGGCATCAAAACTTGGTGCTTATCTTACCTTACCCATCCCATATGATGGGGTTTAAATAGGTGAAGAGGGAGTTCTAAATCAATTAGGAGATAAGAGTCCAAAGAGCCTTGGACTCTATCCTTTTTGTGGTGCCAACACCAACCAGACTTTCACCCAGATTATACATGAGAAAAAGGGGAGTTTTCTTTCTTTCTTACACATTAAAAAAGAGAGGAAAAGTGGCATGAAACATAGTAGGGGCGTGGGACTTTTGTGGCGCACAAATACAAGGTGGTGTGGAGTCCTTTTAGCACATGGAATCAAGGTAGTTTAAATCCATGGGACTCTTAGATTAGGTGGCTATTTTAAATCAAATAAAACACCAATTAATCCTAATTATATTAAGATTAGATTAGACCCAAATAGATGGGAATCCAAATCTGATTTAGAGTCCAATCTATTTAGATTAGATGTCTCCTAATTGGAGGAGTCCTAGTCCTATTGGACTTTTTTTTGGTGCTTAAGTCAAACTCAATTTTAATCCTAATCCTATTAGAATTTTGTACACCCATGAAAATGAAAATTTTTAGTCTAAATAGGAATTCATATATTTTAGTCTAATTAGAAATTAAGTCAAACCCAGATCCTAATTCAACTGGCACTAATCCTTCGATCCTTTTGGAGTTATCCTACAATCCTATTAGGGTTGATCAAATCAAACCCATAATGAGTCAACTAAAATCTAATTAATTTAGAATTGATACAAGCTCTATTGCTCAATCAAATTGAGTCAATTAACAATCTTATTGCTAATTAATTTTTTTATAACTCACTAACTCTTTAGCAAGTTACATAATGCAATATTTGCATTGGATCAATCATCAATCAAATTGATAATCAAATCCTGTTACGATTCATAATTATAATTCAACTATCTAATCAGTCAAAAGTCTCTTTTGTGTGTGACCCCATAGATTCTATTCTGTCTGATAGTGAGATATATTGTGATCTCTATCATAATATCATTGAAATTCTTTTCAATAGGTTGGAACAATTCCAACTCTGCCCACCAAAGATCATCGATCATCAAGATGATACTTGTGAGTCTCATAATCCACCAGTGGCATCTAGTAGTATGTAGTGACAATCCAGTAGAATAAAAGATAAACCTCTAGGTGCAGTTAATGCATGATACAGTCTCTCTATTGTGAGTTCCGACCAGATGGTAGGTCATGGATGAATCGTCAAATCTCAACATCGATCATATGATAGATTCAATCAGCTCGAGTCCATATGTGATTCTATAGAAACTTTTTTTCATCAATGACCCTGCTATGGCCATGACTTAAAGACTCAGCTTTTCAAATCCTATAAGACTACTCCCTTCTGTTAGGATCGATAGATCTCATCTTGATGCACACCCTACTCCTACAGTGGACCAACTATCACCAACATCCACTACAAGGGCTCATTGAGACCCATGTTGATGTGTCAGTCAAACTCCAGCAGCCTCACTATGAGCAGTAGTGCTATCTCAGGTGAAAGGATCAGTCATACAACTACAGCATTGAGAAAGTCACTAACGAGTGAGCGACATTCAATGACTTCTCATGTTGGTCACACTCAGTGCTAGTTGTTCTCTAACAATCACCTGCACTCTTGCTCCAGTATCATTACACTGCAGACTCGAGACCTATCTGTCTGAAGAAAGTGATCCGTGCACTGGTCTATCTAAATCAATCACCATCTCCATGATGATTCTATAATCAGGAGCAATTTAGGAATTAATCATTAATGACACATGTCTCAAATTCTCAACTCTTTGAGAATATGTGTCATCATCTTGTTAATCCCTTGGATGAATCAAGGACACATAAATATGAATGATAATATAACTGCCCAATAAGTATAAAATTATATCCTAGAGATATGAAATATGTCAGCCAAGATTGGCTTCTAGGATATACATCCAACAGACACTAGTCACCGTTATTCGTTATGGCTTGAATGTTGATAAAGTCTTTTATTTTTGTAATCTTTTTATTTTGAGTCCTATAGTTTTTATTTTAAGTCATGTAATGGGATTATAATTGAGTACTTAAATTAGGTTTGCATCGTAATTGAGTACTAGTTCGAGTCAGTCATTTGAGGAGTCTCATGGTCAACCACTTGGAAGCATACCATTTGAAGATACACGACCAGATGAGTGCTGCCCTCTCATGTGTGCACGCCCTCCTCATGGTGGTTTCAGATCTCCATGGCTTCTTCATGCAGAAAATCCATCGCCCTCCTCACCGCATGCCATTAGATTATTGCCTTCTCAATGTCTTCCTTAAAACTCACGATCCATCTCCATCGCTAACACCCTCCTCCATGTTACTCTGTTTAGGTTGTTAGGTTCCTCCTTTAAAAGGAGAAATAATGATCTTGTAATCAATGATTGATTGGAAAAAAAAAGAATTTCTATTTTCTCATCTCACGAGTTCTCTTCTTCCTCCTTCCCTCTCCATCTTCCTTCTTCTTTCCCTCTCTTCCTTCTCTTTTCATAAGTCTTGCTCAATTGAAGAACGAAGTATCCAATCAATCTGTGGGACCCCAATGCATCAACCTGCGGGATCCCAACACATCAACCCTTTTTCTCAACGGCTGCTTCCTCCCTACGTCACAATTCTTCACATGCTCGGATCGAATTCCTTTATTCTTAGACAATGGAAAGAATTGCCAACAACCGCAGTCTGATTCAATGTCCTAATCCTCCCTCATCCAGAAGTATTCATCGACATGTTTGTGAGATCCCTTGCTTTTAAATGAATCTCTGAGTAAATCGTTATTGTAGAAAGTTAATCCTATATTTCTTTATTAATTAGATCTGAATTTTTAATTATGATCTGATACCCTAATCATGGATAGTTTCTCAATCATCTGTGATCTTTTTTCTAGATCTTGGGAATTGAGCTATTTGCATGCATAATAGTAATCTCTTTCCGATTTTAACATAATCAACTCCGTTATCATTGTTTGCTGGTTATCTGTTGCATTGTTATTAATCTTGTTTGCTTGCATCCTCTAGAACTAATCTCATCCCACATCAGTTTTGGTATCAGAGCATGGTTAGATTAGGGCTAAAGTTTTGCATTTAGATAGTTTTCTGCATCAAAACCTGCAAACTAGCACCCTGTGCAGTCCTCAGTGGAACTACGATTTCCGATTCCAGAGACTTCAAAAAATTCTCAAATTTTCTGTGTAGATTCTAAACTTAATTGTTAAGTAGAATTTTAAATTTTATAGAAATCTAAAACTAATTGATCCTCGAAGACCCTTCTAAAATTTCTTACACGTCCTGATTTCTGCACCTGAAAACTGTTCAGAAAACTGTTTGTGCATCCTTGGAAGAAATAAACTTTTCCATCTATAGGAGAATCAGAAATTCATGAAATTTGATGATTTGAAAATTAGATTTGATAAGGAAGATTTTTACAAGTAGAAATCTGGAAAACAGATCTGGAATAGGTGCCAGATTTGTTTGTTAGTCTAAGGTTAGCGCACAAAATTCTGTAACCTGTTCTATTTTGCGCAACCTAAATAAAAACAGAGTCTTACACCTCTTGAAACATCCAAAAACTCTAAGACTTGGTTTTCTGAAATCCTTACTCGATAAGAAATTTAATTATGCTTTGACGACTATGAAAACTGTTGGGAAATGTGTCCCAAAAAGCCAATCATCAAGCTATTGACGGTTGAGCAACCAAGTATTGTAATTGATTTGTTAATAAATAAAATATATTTGGCATTTTCATCATAAGCTTTCATCTTCTAATGAACTCCGTTGTTATGATGAAGTTCTTAGAACTATTTAGATTCGATAAAGAGAGGATTTATCGATTAGTCCTTAAAACAGTTCACGATCAAATGATAGGCTGTTAATAAGGACGACAGCTTCTATCGAGCATAGGTCGCTGTAGGCCATATGGGTTGGTTGTCCTCTTAACCAAAGAGTGTGGAGACACTGGTATGGCATACAGGTGAGATGTACTGGTACATCATCATTGAACGTGACCAACTCCAGAGTATTCTACCGTCGAGAATGTCTCTGATGGGATATATGTATAAGTGTCCCTTAGACTTGAGATCGCCTCAGTGACTTGCAAGCAACTCACTGTGCTTTGGTACTGGATTAACTGAATTTCTAATTCAAGGATGGAAGGCTTTTGGCACAGTCAAGTACTTGCGAAGTCAGAGTGTGATCGAGATGGGATTGACCACTCCAAGAGTTGGAGAAGAATGAGTCACTGTATTTCAATTTAGCAAAACCTTGGCCAGGGTAATCCATCAGATGGATTTGATATTTTGAAATACAATGTGGACAACCTGATCAGAGTTGATAGTTGAACTCTGGGGTGTCCTATGATCATTGTGGTCAAGGGGATGAATTATATGAAAACTATATCCGCATGGGTTCTAAGGATGTTGTTCTACACATTCGACCTATCCAGTCGTCGAGTACCATTGCTAGATGGTCACTTCGATTGGTATAAAAATTTATTCCTGCGCTACCGGCTTAGGTTCAGACCTATGAGGTCATACACATTAGAGTTCATGATCCGATCGGATGGTTGATCAACGATTAAGAATCGTTCTAGGGTTAAATGATCAATACGATTGACATTTAACCCAGTGCAAGTGTTGCAGGAGGATCGATTAGCAATTCGATTGCTAATTGGCTTAATTTGATTAAGCCAATAGGCTGAGATTAAGTCTAATTAAATATAATTTAATTATATTTGGTTTGGGCTTGATTGGATCAAGTCCAATTGGTTTATTGGATAAGCCAAGTGCAAGGAAAAACTAGTCCTAGTTCAACTAGGACTTGGGTCAATCTAATTTCTAATTTGATTAGAAAATTAAATCAGATTTAAATCTAATTTAATCTGATTAAATTAGGTTCTTAATTGGGTTAAGACCTATTTTAATTGGGTTGATCTAATTTTGGTTTGATTTGGTTTGAGAAACCAAATTAAAATAAGTCATAAGATAGAATCCTAGTAAGACTAGGATTCCACCTTGTGCCACATAAGCCTTCCCCATGCCCTCTCTCTCATTCAACGCCAATCTTCTCTTATTTTGTGTGACAAAAGCCCTCTCCCAGGTCTCTCCCACGTTCACAAAAGGTCTGCTCTCTTCTTTCTTACATGGAAGGTGGTTTGGATCAAATCAAAAAGGAATAAGTTTGGATTTCGAATTCTATGAGATAGAGTTTTAGAAATCCAAAACTCTTTCAATTTTGTACCAAATTTATCCAAATTTTTTTTTGGAATTTTCATGGCTTTTAGGGTATACAATGTGCACCCTTTGCTAGTGATCCATGCACGAAAATAAGGAGGAGGTGCCCAAGAGTTGGGCGCCCCTTATCTTGCTATATTTGGATAAGCCTTGACTAGGTATTTGTCCTAGACAAGGACTCTATCATATCTCTCTATATAAAATAAGTTTCTTCATAAAATTTTTGAAAAAGATAGAGATTTGAGAGACCTTTGGGCCATCCAAAAATCAGAGAGAAAGACCTTTGGGTCGTGGAGATATAATAGACACAATTTAGAGTGTCTAGAGAGAGAAACGAGAAGAAGAAGAGGGTCTTCTTCTAAGGTTGTTTGTTTTCATATCTTTCCTCCCTCCATCTTGAGTTTTCTGAGAGCGTATCAGATCTGAAACTCCTCCTTCTACTTTCCATCTTCAAAAGAGTCCAAATCAAGAAGAAGGAGGCACCTGATCAACCATCAAAGAAGGATCAGCGCAGTACTAGCATACTGTGCTGATTTCCTGAAGCAGGACTTCTGATCGAGATTCGTGGGCTCGTGTGGATGACTCCTAGAGGCCGGATGCATGTGTGGCTTGAAACATCATCCTCAAGCCTGGATCAGCGAGGTTAGAACATCTAACTTGCAAGGTAATAGATCTGATCTATTGTTTAACACATACATTAGATGTAGTATAGAAATATGTTGATATGATCAACATGTAGTTCATGCTATATTTATATATTTTAATTTTTGATTTAATGCTATGTAATAATCATGTAATAGGATCTTAGATCTAGGGATTCTCTAGTTTTAGAAAATAAATTTTGATTTATTTTAGTCTTCCGCTGTATGATCTTGAAAAAGTTTCAAGATCTAACCCTGAAACCCTAGATATGGTTCCTACAATTGATATCAGAGCCAGATTCTTTATTACATGATTATTTATATATGCTTAGATTATTTCTTAGATTAGATCTAATTTATAATCTGATTATTAAATCTAAAATTAAAATTTTAGATCAATCACGAACTGCAAGGTTGTCCTGCTGTAAGGTTTACCCCTTACAGTGCAAAGGTTGTCCTAGTTTGTGTAGATCTATCTTTAATCATAAATTTGTTAGATATGATCTAGATTAAATTTATGATTTATTAGATTTAAAAAGTATTTAAATCTGAAATAAAATCTCTTTGTTAATAATTTTTATGCAAAGAAATTGTTTAAAGTTGAAATTGTTTCAATTACATGAACCTGTTTAGATTAGATCTAAAGTAGTTTCATGTTTATTTCACTTGTATCTTGATTATGAATCAAACATGCAATATGGTTGGTAGAATCATATTATAAAATTATTTTACAAATATGAAAATTATTTTTTGAAAAGCCAAACCCAATCCTCAGTCCAAAACTTAATTAAGAATTAAGAAGTTGTTTGATTAGGTTCTAGGATTGTGAATTGAAGAACCTAAGACACAAACCATAACACATTGGGTTAATGGGTTAGTAGGAATTAGGTCCATTAATTGGGTAAGACCTTTGGTCAGATTAAAGATGGACTTAATTAGAGAATTGACTAAATCTAATCAATTGTTGTCTTAGATTAGGTCAAGGATTCTCTAGATCAATTACAATAGTTGTAGTTGGTCAAGTCCATATCTTTAACGAGAACCAAATGGACTTGATTCTTGGCTAAGCGGTCTAGCACGAACTATTAGGTTGATCTAATCGAAACTAATTAAACCAGTTGGTGTCTAAGGTAAACCAGATCGATGGTTTTTAATTGGGAGCCCGCTTACCTGGCCATTTCTGATGGTGTCTAAGGCAAGCTTTGGCAGACCCTCCCACTGATCGAACTTACCTGGCCTCTTGGTGAAATTATGTTTTGATCGGATCACTTGACTATTTGAGCTAACCCATATCAGCTAGGTAAATCAGTGTGACTGATTTAGGTGCTCCTAGACCAGCCCTTTTAATGGTCTCCCTTAAGCTGACTTGGTGAAGCCAGTGGGAGGATCATGATAAGCTGGTTCATCTGACCACATCCTCTATATTATTTAAATCCTCTAAAATTATTAGGTCCTTAAAATGACAAAGTTACGAAGATAACTGAGTCATAGCCTCCCATTAAGGTGTTTGATAATGAGTCCATTAACTCAATAATCATTGCAGACCCAAAGGCCTGGTGCTTGTTGACTAATGGAATTATCACTCATCATATGATGACTTGGAAGTGTCTCTCTAATGGTGGTTAGGTGAGCCAACCAAAGTTGGGCTTAATCATTCGTTGGTCAGATACACCAAGTATGATCATGTTAATGGTTGGACCTAACCGGATCCTTACAGTGGAGGCCAAAGCCTACTGATTAGATTTCTGGGGCAAAATTAAAATTACTAAAAATTATTTAGAGAAACAATTGGTTATGAACCTACTCTTAGATGTACATGGGTTGGCGAACCAAAGTTGGGCTTGTGTGCAGTCTAAGTGGATTCTAGTACCCACTAAGAAATTAGGGTAATTCCTCGAATTGGAGGTAGAGGCTACCAATTCGAATAAAATAGTGAAAAAAACCTTTTGATTAAAGTCCAAATCTTTAGGTTTAATGAATTAATTACTAATAGGTTATGATTTTTTTTTGTACAAATATGGCCACTTCCCTATCGCTCTGATCATTATTGGACAATGATAAGTTGGTGGGACCCAACATTGGTAGCTGGTACCGAAAGTTGAAGATAGTCCTGGAGCATGAACGGATCCTATATATGATAATGGATCCTGCACCTGAGGAGCCAGCTGTCAATGCATGTGGAACAGTCAGAGACACTTACCAGAAGTGGCTCAGTGACCGGACCACGGTGCGCTATATCATGCTGGCTGCTATGAGCGACGAGTTCAGTCGCAGATTCGAGACGGCTCAGCCAAAGGACATGCTTCAAGTGTTGGAGGATGCCTTTGGCACACCCGATGACATGGAGAGGCACAAGACTAGTTGTGCCATCTTCAACGCCAAAATGCGGGATGGTGCCTCTGTCACTGATCATGTATTCTACATGATCGAGCTGATGGAAAGATTGAGCAAGCTCGGCTTTCCCTTGCATGAACAGCTTGGGAAAGAAGCAATACTAAACTCGCTGCCCAAGTCTTATCTCCCATTCCTCACTCATTATAGAATGACAAAGCCTGAAGTAAACTACCACGGATTACTGGGGTTACTTCAGAACTTTGAGAAAGATCACCAACTCCATAAGGAGTCGGTGAACTTAGTGGGAGGATCATCTTCTGGTTCTCGACCCTTTAAGAAAGGGAAGAAGAACAAGAAGAAGAAAGTGAAGAAGGTGCAAGTTCAGGCTAGGACATCTGTGCAGGGTCAGACCAAAAAGATCAAACCTGATAAGAGTCAAGCTGAATGCTTCTTTTGCAAGAAGCGGGGGCACTGGAAGAGGAACTGTCCCCAGTATATTGCCTCCAAATCCCGAACAGGCAGAGAAAGCAGCAAGTTATTGCTGGACAAGGTATTTATATGATAACTCCTTGCAATTTCTCTATTTGTGATAGAACTGACTGGGTATTGGATATCGGTAGCCCTTACCATATTTGCAATTCATTGCAGGGGTTGCAGGTCAGTAGGAGATTCGAGCAAGGCGAGAGGTTCCTGAATGTTGGAGATGGAAGACCAGTTCCAGTTCTAGCATTAGGAATCTTAAAACTTGTATTTTAACCCATATCGTTGTTCTTAATGATTGTCATTTCTGTCTCAGTTTCTTTTTAAATGTCATTTCTGTAGGTCTTCTGGCCAAAAATGATTATGAAATTTCAATAAAGAAATAAATTTGTAAAATCATTAAGAATGGTGTTACTATTTTTTGTGGACATTTGAACAATGGTGTGTATATGTTATCACAACCTGTTAATGTAGTCTATTCAACTGGCAAGCACCCTAGATTAGATAGTGTGTCAGATATCTACCTATGGCACTGTAGGCTAGGTCATATAAACAAGAACAGAATAAACAGGTTGACTCAAGAAGGAATCCTCGAAGTCAGTGATTGTGAATCACTTCCAACCTGTGAGTCCTGTCTTCTTGGTAAAATGACCAAGTCACCTTTTACTGAAAAAGGTGAGAGAGCTACTGAGCTCTTGGGCCTAGTACATACTGATGTATGCGGGCCCATGAGCACCAGTGCTAGAGGTGGATATTTCTACTTCATAACTTTTACGGATGACCTATCCAGATATGGATATGTCTATCTGATGAAACATAAGTCGGATTCATTTGAAATGTTCAAACGATTCCGAAGTGAAGTAGAAAAACAAACTGGAAAGAGTATTAAAACTCTTCGATCTGATTGAGGAGGAGAATATCTTTCTAGTGAGTTTCTCAAATATCTAGGAGAGAATGGGATTCTCTCCCAATGGACTCCTCCAGGAACACCACAGCATAATGGTGTGTCTGAAAGGAGGAATCGGACTCTGTTAGACATGGTCTGATCCATGATAGGTTTTGCTAGCTTGTCGATATCCTTCTGGGGTATGCACTCGAATCGGCCTGTTATCTGTTAAATAGGGTTCCAAGTAAGTCTGTAATTAAGACTCCATATGAGATATGGATGGGACGTAAGCCAGTACTTTCACACCATAGGGTCTGAGGGTGTCCGACCTATGTCAAATGATTAGTCACAGACAAACTTGGTCCTAGGTCTGACAAATGCTCATTCATAGGGTACCCCAAAGAGACAAAAGGATATTTTTTCTACCATACTGATGAACAAAAGGTGTTCGTCAGCCTTAAGGCAATCTTTTTAGAAAAGAAGTTCCTTGGTGAAGGAACCATTGCCTCTAAGGTCGAACTTGATGAAGTTCAACAGGTAGAAGGACCGACACCAATAGCTGAACCTGAGTCGGATATGATTAGATCAGATCCGGAGCCCATGTACCTGCACCATTAAGGCGATCCGCTAGAGTACCGCGTCAGCCGGACAGATACCATGGTTTCTTGGTCCGAGACGGTGATCCCATCGAACTTGATGAGAATAATGAGGATCCGATCACCTATATGGATGCAATGCAGAGACCTGATTTTGAGAAATGGCTTGAAGCCATGAAATCCGAAATGGAGTCCATGAAGGTCAACGATGTATGGACATTGGTTGACCCACCTGAAGGGGTTAAACCCATTGGGTGTAAATGGGTCTTCAAAAGGAAGAGGGGCACAGACGAAAAGGTGGAGACCTATAAAGCCCATTTGGTCGCCAAGGGGTATCGTCAACGTTATGGTATTGACTATGATGAGATATTTTTTCCTGTGGCAATGCTTAAATCCATTCGGATAATGCTTGCATTAGCTGCCCATCTGGATTATGAGATCTGGCAAATGGATGTAAAGACAGCTTTCCTGAATGGAGAGCTGACCGAAGAGGTGTATATGATACAACCTGAGGGGTTTACATCCACAGAGGGGCACAACGAAAAGGTGGAGACCTATAAAGCCCATTTGGTCGTCAAGGGGTATCGTCAACATTATGGTATTGACTATGATGAGATATTTTTTCTGTGGCAATGCTTAAATCCATTCGGATAATGCTTGCATTAGCTGCCCATCTGGATTATGAGATCTGGCAAATGGATGTAAAGACAGCTTTTCTGAATGGAGAGCTGACCGAAGAGGTGTATATGATACAACCTGAGGGGTTTACATCCACAGATGAGTCCAAGGTGTGCAAGCTTCAAAGATCCATTTATGGATTGAAGCAAGCTTTTCGAAGTTGGAACATGTGTTTTGATAAGGTGATCAAAATGTATGACTTCATTAAGAATGGAGAAGAGCCCTGCATCTATAAATGGGCAAATGGTCCAGTTGTGGTAATCCTTGTCTTGTACGTGGATGATATTCTCTTAATCAGGAATGACATCCCCGCACTACAGGGAATAAAAGTTTGGTTGTCATCACAGTTCTCCATGAAGGACTTGGGTGAAGCATCCTACATCCTAGGGATGAAGATCTATAGGGATAGATCTAAAAGGATGCTTGGGTTATCCCAGTCCATGTACATAGACACTGTGCTGAAGAGGTTGAGCATGGAGAATTCCAAGAAGGGCGATCTACCAATAGGCCAAGAAATTTCTCTCTCTAAGAAGGATTGTCCGACAACTCCTGAAGAGAGAGAGCGTATGAGTAGAGTCCCATATGTTTCAGCCGTGGGATCTATCATGTATGCCATGACATGTACAAGACCAGATGTGGCATACTCACTAGGAGTAGTGAGTAGATACCAATCTGATCCTAAAAAAAAATACTGGAAAGTGGTTAAAGCCATCCTTAAGTATTTGAGAAATACTAAGGACCAATGGTTGGTTTATGGCGAGTCAGATCTGAAACTTGTGGGGTTCACAGACTCTAGCTTTCAATCTGACCATGATAACAGTAGGAGCGTGTCGGGTTATATCTTTACTCTGAATGGTGGAGCCATCTGCTGGAAGAGTTCCAAGCAACATACTGTGGCGGACTCTATTTGTGAAGCAGAGTACATCGTAGCATCGGATGCCGCGAAGGAAGCTGTATGGCTGACGAAATTCATCAACGAGCTCGGAGTAGCACCCTCCCTCGATGGTCTGGTCCTGCTCTACTGCGACAGCACTGGTGCCATAGCTCAGGTGAAGGAACCCAAAGCACATCAGCGGACGAAGCACATCTTGCACCGCTTCCACCTGGTCTGAGAGATCGTGGATCGAGGTGATGTCGACCTTCAGAAGATCGACGGAAAGGAGAACCTGGCCGACCCCTTCACTAAAGCCCTGGCGATAAAGGAGTTCGACAACCACAGGTCGAAGATGGGTATTAGATACTGTGCCGAGTGGTTTTAGGACAAGTGGGAGTTGTTGGGAAATGTGTCCCAAAAAGCCAATCATCAAGCTGTTGACGGTTGAGCAACCAAGTATTGTAATTGATTTATTAATAAATAAAATATATTTGATATTTTCATCATAAGCTTTAATCTTCTAATGAACTCTGTTGTTATGATGAAGTCCTTAGGACTATTTAGATTCGATAAAGAGAGGATTTATCGATTAGTCCTTAAAACAGTTCACGACCAAATGATAGGCTGTTAATAAGGACGACAGCTTCTATCGAGCATAGGTCGCTGTAGGCTTATGGGTTGGTTGTCCTCTTAACCAAAGAGTGTGGAGACACTGGTATGGCATACAGATGAGATGTACTGGTACATCATCATTGAACGTGACCAACTCCAGAGTATTCTGTTGTCGAGAATATCTCTGATGGGATATAGGTATAAGTGTCCCTTAGACTTGAGATCGCCTCAATGACTTGCAAGCAACTCACTGTGCTTTGGTACTAGACTAACTGAATTTTTAATTCAGGGATGGAAGGCTTCTAGGCACAGTCAAGTACTTGCAAAGTCAGAGTGTGATCGAGATGGGATTGACCACTCCAAGAGTTTGAGAAGAATGAGTCGCTGTATTTCAATTTAGCAAAATCTTGGCCAGGATAATCCATCAGATGGATTTGATATTTTGAAATACAATGTGGACAACCTGATCAGAGTTGACAGTTGAACTCTGGGGTGTCCTATGATCATTTTGGTCAAGGGGATGAATTATATAAAAATTATATCCGCATGGGTTCTAAGGATGTTGTTCTACACATTCGACCTATCCGGTCGTCGAGTACCATTGCTAGATGGTCACTTCGATTGGTATAAAAATTTATTCTGTACTACCGACTTAGGTTCGAACCTATGAGGTCACACACATTAGAGTTCATGATCCGATCGGATGGTTGATCAACGATTAAGAATCGTTCTAGGGTTAAATGATCAATACGATTTGACATTTAACCTAGTGCAAGTGTTGCAGGAGGATCGATTAGCAATTTGATTCCTAATTGGCTTAATTTGATTAAGCCAATGGGATAAGATTAAGTCTAATTAAATATAATTTAATTAGATTTAGTTTGAGCTTGATTGAATCAAGTCCAATTGGTTTATTGGATAAGCCAAGTGCAAGAAAAACTAGTCCTAGTTCAACTAGGACCTGGGTCAATCTAATTTCTAATTTGATTAGAAAATTAAATCAGATTTAAATCTAATTTAATCTGATTAAATTAGGTTTTTAATTGGATTAAGACCTATTTTAATTGGGTTGATCTAATTTTGGTTTGATTTGGTTTGAGAAACCAAATTAAAACAAGTCATAAGATAGAATCCTAGTAAGACTAGGATTCCACCTTGCGCCACATAAGCCTTCCCCATGCCCTCTCTCTCATTCAACGCCAATCTTCTCTTATTTTGTGTGACAAAAGCCCTCTCCCTAGTCTCTCCCACGTTTATAATAGGTCTCCTCTCTTCTTTCTTACATGGAAGGTGGTTTGGATCAAATCAAAAAGGAATAAGTTTGGATTTCGAATTCTATGAGATAGAATTTTAGAAATCCAAAACTCTTTCAATTTTGCACCAAATTTATCCAATTTTTTTTTAAAATTTTTATGGATTTTAGGGTATATATTGTGCACCCTTTTCTAATGATCCATGCATGAAAATAAGGAGGAGGTGCTCAAGAGTTGGGCGCCCCTTATCTTGCTATGTTTGGATAAGCCTTGACTAGGTATTTGACCTAGACAAGGCTCTATCATATCTCTGTATATAAAATGAGTTTCTTTATGAAATTTTTAAAAAGATAGAGATTTGCAAGGCCTTTGGGCCATCCAAAAATTAGAGAGAAAGACCTTTGGGACGTGGAGATATAATAGACACAAGTTAGGGTGTCTAGAGAGAGAAACGAGAAGAAGAAGAGGGTCTTCTTCTAGGGTTGTTTGTTTTCATATCTTTCCTCCCTCCTTCTTGAGTTTCCTGAGAGCATCTCAGATCTGAAACTCCTCCTTCTGCTTTCCATCTTTGAAAGTGTCCAAATCAAGAAGAAGGAGGCACCTGATCAACCATCAAAGAAGGATCAGCGCAGTACTAGCATACTGTGCTGATTTTCTGAAGCAGGACTTCTGATCGAGATTCGTGGGCTCGTGTGGATGACTCCTGGAGGCCGGACACATGTGCGGCATGCAACATCATCCTCAAGTCCGGATCAGTAAGGTTAGAACGTCTAACTTGCAAGGTAATAGATCTGATCTATTGTTTAATACATACATTAGATGTAGTATAGAAACATGTTGATATGATCAACATGTAGTTCATGCTATATTTATATATTTTAATTTTTGATTTAATACTATGTAATAATCATGTAATAGGATCTTAGATCTAGGATTCTCTAGTTTTAGAAAATAAATTTTGATTTATTTTAGTCTTCCGCTGTATGATCTTGAAAAAGTTTCAAGATCTAACCCTGAAACCCTAGATCTGGTTCCTACAATTGGTATCGGAGCCAGGTTCTTTATTACATGATTATTTATATATACTTAAATTATTTCTTAGATTAGATCTAATTTATAACCTGATTATTAAATCTAAAATTAAAATTTTAGATCAATCACGAACTGCAAGGTTGTCCTGCTGTAAGGTTTACCCCTTACAGTGCAAAGGTTGTCCTAGTTTGTGTAGATCTATCTTTAATCATAAATTTGTTAGATATGATCTAGATTAAATTTATGATTTATTAGATTTAAAAGTATTTAAATCTGAAATAAAATCTCTTTGTTAATAATTTTTGTGCAAAGAAATTGTTTAAAGTTGAAATTGTTTCAATTACATGAAACGGTTTAGATTAGATCTAAAGTAGTTTCATGTTTATTTCACTTGTATCTTGATTATGAATCAAACATGCAATATGGTTGGTAGAATCATATTATAAAATTATTTTACAAATATGAAAATTATTTTTTAAAAATCCAAACCCAACCCTCAACCCAAAACTTAATTAAGAATTAAGAAGTTGTTTGATTAGGTTCTAAGATTGTGAATTGAAGAACCTAAGACACAAACCATAACACATTGGGTTAATGGGTTTGTAGGAATTAGGTCCATTAATTGGGTTAGACCTATGGTTAGATTAAAGATGGACTTAATTAGAGAATTGACTAAATCTAATCAATTATTGTCTTAGATTAGGTCAAGGATTCTCTAGATCAATTACAATAGTTGTAGTTGGTCAAGTCCATATCTTTAACGAGAACCAAATGGACTTGATTCTTGGCTAAGCGGTCTAGCACGAACTGTTAGGTTGATCTAATCAAACTAATTAAATCAGTTGGTATCTAAGGTAAACCAGATCGGTGGTTTTTAATTGGGAGCCCGCTTACCTGGCCATTTCTGATGGTGTCTAAGGCAAGCTTTGGCAGACCCTCCCACTGATCGAACTTACCTAACCTCTTGGTGAAATTATGTTTTAATCGGATCACTTGACTATTCGAGCTAACCCATGTCAGCTAGGTAAATCAGTGTGACTGATTTAGGTGCTCCTAGACCAGCCCTTTTAATGGTCTCCCTTAAGCTGACTTGGTGAAGCCAGTGGGAGGATCATGATAAGCTGGTTCATCTGACCTCATCCTCTATATTATTTAAATTCTCTAAAATTATTAGGTCTTTAAAATGATAAAGTTATGGAGATAACTGAGTCATAGCCTCCCATTAAGGTGTTTGATAATGAGTCCATTAACTCAATAATCATTGCAGACCCAAAGGCCTGGTGCTTGTTGACTAATGAAATTATCACTCATCATATGACGACTTGGAAGTATCTCTCTAATGGTGGTTAGGTGAGCCAACCAAAGTTGGGCTTAATCATTCATTGGTTAGATACACCAAGTATGATCATGTTAATGGTTGGACCTAACCGGATCCTTACAGTGGAGGCCAAACCCTACTGATTAGGTTTCTGGGGCAAAATTAAAATTACTAGAAATTATTTAGAGAAACAATTGGTTATGAACCTACCCTTAGATGTACATGGGTTGGCCAACTAAAGTTGGGCTTGTGTGCAGTCTAAGTGGATTCTAGTACCCACTAAGGAATTAGGGTAATTCCTCGAATTGGAGGTAGAGGCTACCAATTCAAATAAAATAGTGAAAAAATCTTTTGATTAAAGTCCAAATCTTTAGGTTTAATGAATTAATTACTAATTAGGTTATGATTTTCTTTTGTACAGATATGGCCACTTCCCTATCGCTCCGATCATTATTGGACAATGATAAGTTGGTGGGACCCAACTTCGGTAGCTGGTATCGAAAGTTGAAGATAGTCCTGGAGCATGAACGGATCCTATATGTGATAATGGATCCTGTGCCTGAGGAGCCAGCTGTCAATACACGTGGAACAGTCAGAGACACTTACCAGAAGTGGCTCAGTGATCGGACCATGGTGCGCTGTATCATGCTGGCTGCTATGAGCGACGAGTTCAGTCACAGATTCGAGACGGCTCAGTTAAAGGACATGTTTCAAGTGTTGGAGGATGCCTTTGGCACACCCGATGACGTGGAGAGGCACAAGACTAGTTGTGCCATCTTCAATGCCAAAATGCGGGATGGTGCCTTTGTCACTGATCATGTATTGTACATGATCGAGCTGATGGAACGATTGAGCAAGCTCGGCTTTCCCTTGCATGAGCAGCTTGAGAAAGATGTAATACTAAACTCACTGCCCAAGTCTTATCTCCCATTCCTCACCCATTATAGAATGACAAAGTCTGAAGTAAACTACCACGGATTATTGGGGTTGCTTCAGAACTTTGAGAAAGATCACCAACTCCATAAGGAGTCGGTGAACTTAGTGGGAGGATCATCTTCTGGTTCTCCACCCTTTAAGAAAGGGAAGAAGAACAAGAAGAAGAAAGTGAAGAAAGTGCAAGTTCAGGCTGGGACATCTGTGCAGGGTCAGACCAAAAAGATCAAACCCGATAAGAGTCAAGCTGAATGCTTCTTTTGCAAGAAGCGGGGGCACTGGAAGAGGAACTGTCCCCAGTACATTGCCTCCCTGGACTCGAACAGGCAGAGAAAGTAGCAAGTTATTGCTGGACAAGGTATTTATATGATAACTCCTTGTAATTTCTCTATTTGTGATATAACTGACTGGGTATTGGATACCGGTAGCCCTTACCATATTTGCAATTCGTTGCAGGGGTTGCAGGTCAGTAGGAGATTCGAGCAAGGCGAGAGGTTCCTGAACGTTGGAGATGGAAGGCCAGTTCCAGTTCTAGCATTAGGAATCTTGAAACTTGTATTTGAATCCCATATCGTTGTTCTTAATGATTGTCATTTCTGTGCCAGTTTCTTTTTAAATGTCATTTCTGTAGGCCTTCTGGCCAAAAATGATTATGAAATTTCAATAAAAAATAAATTTGTAATATCATTAAGAATGGTGTTACTATTTTTTGTGGACATTTGAACAATGATGTGTATATGTTATCACAACCTGTTAATGTAGTCTATTCAACTGGCAAGCACCCTAGATTAGATAGTGTGTCAGATATCTACTTATGGCACTGTAGGCTAGGTCATATAAACAAGAACAGAATAAACAGGTTGACTCAAGAGGGAATCCTCGAAGTCAGTGATTGTGAATCACTTCCAACCTGTGAGTCCTGTCTTCTTGGTAAAATGACCAAGTCACCTTTTACTGGAAAAGGTGAGAGAGCTACTGAGCTCTTAGGACTAGTACATACTGATGTATGTGGGCCCATGAGCACCAGTGCTAGAGGTGGATATTTTTACTTCATAACTTTCATGGATGACCTATACAGATATGGATATATCTATCTGATGAAACATAAGTCGGATTCATTTGAAATGTTCAAACGATTTTGAAGTGAAGTAGAAAAACAAACTGGGAAAAGTATTAAAACTCTTTGATCTGATCGAGGAGGAGAATACCTTTCTAGTGAGTTTCTCACATATCTAGAAGAGAATGAGATTCTCTCCCAATGGACTCCTCCAGGAACACCACAGCATAATGGTGTGTCTGAAAGGAGGAATCGGACTCTGTTAGACATGGTCCGATCCAGATGGGTTTTGCTAGCTTGTCGATATCCTTCTGGGGATATGCACTCGAATCGGCCTGTTATCTGTTAAATAGGGTTCCAAGTAAGTCTGTAATTAAGACTCCATATGAGATATGGACAGGACGTAAGCCAGTACTTTCACACCTTAGGGTCTGGGGGTGCCCGGCCTATGTCAAATGATTAGTCACAGACAAACTTGGACCTAGGTCCGACAAATGCTCATTCATAGGGTACCCCAAAGAGACAAAAGGATATTTTTTCTACCATGCTGATGAACAAAAGGTGTTCGTCAGCCTTAAGGCAATCTTTTTAGAAAAGGAGTTCCTTGGTGAAGGAACCGTTGCCTCTAAGGTTGAACTTGATGAAGTTCAACAGGTAGAAGGACCGACACCAATAGCTGAACCTGAGTCAGATATGATTAGATCAGATCTGGAGCCCAATGTACCTGCACCATTAAGGTGATCCGGTAGAGTACCACGTCAGCCAGACAGATACTACAGTTTCTTGGTCCGGGACGGTGATCCTATCGAACTTGATGAGAATAATGAGGATCCGATCACCTATATGGATGCAATGCAGAGATCTGATTTCGAGAAATGGCTTGAAGCCATGAAATCCGAAATGGAGTCCATGAAGGTCAACGATGTATGGACATTGGTTGACCCACCTGAAGGGGTTAAACCCATTGGGTGTAAATGGGTCTTCAAAAGGAAGAGGGGCACAGACGGAAAGGTGGAGACCTATAAAGCCCATCTGATCGCCAAGGGGTATCGTCAACATTATGGTATTGACTATGATGAGACATTTTCTCCTGTGGCAATGCTCAAATCCATTCGGATAATGCTTGCAATAGCTGTCCATCTGGATTATGAGATCTGGCAGATGGATGTAAAGACAGCTTTCCTAAATGGAGAGCTGATCGAAGAGGTGTATATGATACAACCTGAGGGGTTTACATCCATAGATGAGTCGAAGGTGTGCAAGCTTCAAAGATCCATTTATAGATTGAAGCACGTTTCTCGAAGTTGGAACATACGTTTTGATAAGGTGATCAAAACATATGGCTTCATTAAGAATGGAGAAGAGCCCTGCATCTATAAATGGGCAAATGGTCCAGTTGTGGTACTCCTTGTCTTGTACGTGGATGACATTCTCTTAATCGGGAATGACATCCCCGCACTACAGAGAATAAAAGTTTGGTTGTCATCCCAGTTCTCCATGAAGGATATGGGTGAAGCATCCTACATCCTAAGGATGTAGATCTATAGGAATAGATCTAAAAGGATACTTGGGTTATCCCAGTCCATGTACATAGACACTGTGCTGAAGAGGTTCAGCATGGAGAATTCCAAGAAGGGCTATCTACCGATAGGCCAAGAAATTTCTCTCTCTAAGAAGGATTGTCCGACAACTCCTGAAGAGAGAGAGAGCGTATGAGTAGAGTCCCATATGTTTCAGCGTGGGATCTATCATGTACGCCATGACATGTACAAGACCAGATGTGGCATACTCACTAGGAGTAGTGAGTAGATACCAATCTGATCCTGGAGAAAATCACTGATAAGTGGTTAAAGCCATCCTTAAGTATTTGAGAAATACTAAGGACCAATGGTTGGTTTATGGTGAGTCAGATTGAAACTTGTGGGGTTCACAGACTCTAGCTTTCAATTTGACCATGATGACAGCAGGAGCGTGTCGGGTTATATCTTTACTCTGAATGGTGGAGCCATCTGCTGGAAGAGTTCCAAGCAACATACTGTGGCAGACTCTGTTTGTGAAGCAGATACATCGCAGCATCGGATGCTACGAAGAAGTTGTATGGCTGAGGAAATTCATCAACGAGCTCGGAGTAGCACCCTCCCTTGATGGTCCGGTCCTGCTCTATTGCGACAGCACTGGTTCCATAGCTCAGGTGAAGGAACCCAAAGCACATCAGCGGACGAAGCACATCTTGCGCCGCTTCCACCTGGTCGAGAGATCGTGGATCGAGGTGACGTCGACCTTCAGAAGATCGACGGAAAGGAGAACCTAGCCGACCCCTTCACTAAAGCCCTGGCGATAAAGGAGTTCGACAACCACAAGTCGAAGATGGGTATTAGATACTGTGCCGAGTGGCTTTAGGACAAGTGGGAGTTGTTGGAAAATGTGTCCCAAAAAGCCAATCGTCAAGCTGTTGACGGTTGAGCAACCAAGTATTGTAATTGATTTGTTAATAAATAAAATATATTTGGCATTTTCATCATAAGCTTTCATCTTCTAATGAA